>NC_045697.1:40013401-40313401 GCF_009834535.1 Camelus ferus | reverse complement strand
AACCAGATGGCCTGGGTTCAAATCCAAGCCCCACCACTTACTAGCTATAAGACTTGGCGCATTGCTAATAAACTGTGGCAGTTTCTTTGTCTATAAAAAGGTAATGACAATCATACCTTCTTCAGAGGGCTAGTGGAAGGATTCAAAGAATTAATATATATGAAGCACTGTATCTGGCACACAGTAAATGATACACACGTCTCAGCCACTTATAGTACTGCTACTAAATATCAACACTACTATTACCAATATCATTAACAGGACACTGTCATTCTTGTGGATCTGAAGTCTTGACAGACAAGAAAAAGACTAAAGGAGATTAACCTAGAGATGTTTTTGAGAAGCATTACTCCCAATGAGAGAAAGTTCTGTAGCGGCAGAAGAGAGGACCCCAAAGTGACAACAGTTTGAACAGAGTATGGCCAAAGGAACATGGGAACACACACAACAAAGCCACCCATATCCAAGGTGAACTCATGATTCGAAATGAGCACCTCTGAGTTCTTGATTCTGACCGACTAGCAGAGTTGCCCTTGTGCAACAGGCAGAAGGCGGTGCCTGGTAAAATCCACACTGATGCCGTTGGTGCGCCTTGAGACCCATTATCAACTTCATTCTTACAGCCTGATCATCTCAGGAAGGCGGCTCCCTGACACTACTTCTAACCTGTTTCAGAGTAATCCATACTTTCTGAAGACAAGTAACAAGCTAATAAGAGATAGAAGCTAGCGTTCAGTGTCCATGATGGGAATAATGATTCCTCCTTTTATTATTTTATTCCAATTTCACAGATAAATAAACTCAGGTAAGAACAAGTTAAGTTGCCTGTGACCAAACAGTTTGGAAGAAACATAGACAGGACAGAGATCCACAAACGTGAATCCGAAGCCTACGCAATTTCAGCACGAAGAGCAAACTTGAACACTTTTCTGTTGGTGAGGTTTTCTTACTAGTAAACTTTCAACAGAACCCTGCGGGAGAAGTAAGTTCAGATAAGAAATTCCTCAATTTTAGAGTCAGTGAAATAAAAAGGGGACAGCGACCTTAGGGGCTGCCCTGTCTGTGAACCTCTCTGGGATATCGCTTGCTGGCTAAAAAGAAATGGAAAGTGAAGAAAGGGGTACAGGAGCAACCTTTGCCCTGCCTTCCATGAAAATCTAATTTTCTTATGAGAAGAAACAGAATGGACAGCGTGGTGTTGAGGAATGGAGGTGTTGGAGGTCTCTGAAATCTCTAAGTAACGCGCTGGTAGCTTTAGGGTCCTACTGTCACATGTGTGTCCTTAGAATCTTTCTAGGTTCCATCACTCCCCCTGTGTCCCCTACTGTAGCACATTTTTATCTTCTACTGAATCATTTTTTTGTAACATACTCAAAAATTCTGAGTTGTTTGAGTTGGTAAAAAGAAAAGACTTGAAACGTCTCATTTTTTTAAAAAGATGATGCCAGTGTACTACTTTTGGGTTGGAAACTTTCTCAATAAGCCCTGCTGTGACTTACAAATGTTAAAAATGAAACTTCCTTTTTAAACGTCTAAGGCGTTATGTTTCTTTATAACTTCCAATCATTAACTGAATTCAGCATTAATCTGCTTAATGGATTCTGTGTTCAATATTGTTTAAAGCTCATGGTTGTCTTGGACAGAAACATGAGTACAGACAGAAAAAAGGGGAAGACAACTAAATGGAAATACCATGTAAACTAAATACCCCCAAATTGTATTGTGTTCAGGAAAAATGGTAGGAGCACTTTGTGTGGTGATGAGTGAAGCAAATTGAGGACATGCTTATTTCAATCAGTCTCTTGTGGGTGGAAATGGCCTCATTACCACCTCTTTTGTTTGGTAGGAAATGCTTCAGAGCAGGAGGTGGTGGGGTTTAAGGAAAGAGAGGAAGAGTTAGAAGAGACCAATTCAAGAAGTAAAGTGTCACTCAGAATGTAAGTTTTAGAAAGACAGAGGAAAATTATTATTTTGTAGACAGGGAACTCTAAGGTGGCTTCAGAAAACAAAGTGGTCAGGCAAATTTTATGTGGGCATGTTCCCTCCCCGTGGGGTCTCACTTGTCCGCATTCACTACTCCTACTCCAGGGCTTTATCCCTTTTGGAATACTGATATTTTCTGCATAAACTAGCCATCGTCCATTATTCCATAATCCATTCCTGATTAAGCCTGCCCTTAAGTGTGTTTAAAATTAAAGAATGACAATTTAAAATCTCTCTCCCAAATTGTCATTTTCTATGTACATAGAGGCAACACCTGTTGTATTGTTTTCCATTATCAACTTCCATCTTCATGCACTCTTCCCAACGATGTCCAGTTTAGTGAAGCCAAAGAGCAACAAAGGTGCTTCTCTTCTTTTTTTTTTTAATTGAAGTATAGTTGATTCTCAATGTTGTGTTAGTTTCTGGTATACAGTATAGTGATTCAGTTATGCACATATATATATTATCTTTCATTATAGGTTATTACAATATATTGAATATAGTTTCCTGTGCCATACAGTAGGATCTTGTTGTTTATATATTCTGTATATAGTAGTTAGTATCTGCTAATCCCAAACTCCTAATTTATCCCTCCTCCCACTTGCCCTTTGGTAACCATAATTTGCCTTCTATGTCTGTGAGTCTGTTTCTGTTTTGTAAATAAGTTCTTTTGTCTCATTTTTTTAGATTCCACATATAAGAGATATCATATCATATCTGTCTTTCTCTGTCTGACATTTCATTTAGTATGATAATCTCTAGGTCCATCCATTTTGCTGCAAATGGCATTATTTCATTATTTTTTATGGTTGAGTAGTATTCCATTGTGTGTGTATATATATATACCACACACACACACATATATATACCACATCTTCTTTATTCAGTCTTCTGTGAATGGACATTTAGGTTGCTTCCATGTCTTGGCTATCGAAAATAGTGCTGCTACGAAATTTGGGGTGCATGTATCTTAGTGAATTGAAGTTTTCTTTGGATATATGCCCAGGAGTGGAATTGCTGGATCATAGGCTGAGTCTATTTTTAGTTTTTTAAGGAATCTCTATACTGTTTTCCATAGTGGCTGCACCAAATTACATTCCCACCAACAGTGTAGGACGGTTCCGTTTTCTCCACACCCTCTCCAGCATTAATTATTTGTAGACTTTTTAATGACGGCCATTCTGACTGGTGTGAGGTGACACCTCACAACGGTGCTTCTTTGTTGAAACTCCGTAATACCTGCTGCGTGCGCACTGCACATAATAAATATTGGTAGACTAGACTCATAAATCCAAATGACATATTTATGTCTTTCAATGGAAATCCTAAAGTTTTGCATTCTGTTTTTCTGAATGTTGTTGTGTTTTGTATTTCAACTTACTGTTCTGAAGAACAGACTTTACCAAGGGAGGGAGTCCAGTACATAAACCTAAAATGGTCCTTCTTGGGTTTGGTTAACATCTCAAACCTTGTGAGTGTGTAACTAGGCCATATGTATCATGGAAAATACTTCAGCTTCCTCCTGCAAAGATATTTTTTCCACTGAGGAAAGGAGACGTGTAGTCCAATTTCAAAACAGGGAAGTCAAATTTGCTAGAATGGGGCTAGAATTATTGCAAAATGTTCACTACCTATTCAGATGGTTCTATGGTAGAGATGACCAGGAAGTATAGATTCTGAGCTATAAATATCCTCAGAGAACCACAAAGCATCTGCTTTTAATTTGTGCTTGGGTGGCTTATACATCAGATAGGAACACATTTTAAGAGGTCTGAACAGATGCCAGAGAGGAAGCTTCCGTTTCCAAGTGTTTGTTGTCATTTTGGTTAGTGAACTCCACCTACCAAAGCAAAAATGAACACGATGCTTCAGAGGCTCCCTTTTCAGCCCTGGGTTTTAACATTTAAAGAAAGAGAAAAGGGAGCAAGATTTTTTTGCCTGGTCTGCCACACAGATGTGTTCTTAACCAATCGCCCCATCATGGTTACCATCATTTTCTGGCTCTCTGCCTGTCTTGTATTTAACTTCACACAGCACCCATTAAGTTGATTAATGGTCCATTTGATCATTTCTGTGAGTGATGTCTTAACAGCTTAAGAAAAGAGGGTAACTATGGTTGGATCTAAAAGCTAGGAAGCAGTTGCCACTTAATGTAAGAAAAATTGGGTCAAATTATGGGAGCTCAACCATGCAGATTGGCAAAGCCTCTCTCAGTCCTTTCATCCTGCCATTCTGCCCCATTTATGTCTTCCCACATTTACATTGTGTAAGTTCTAAATGATGCAAGAACCAGAATCTTCGCTAGGATTTCAGAGAACATAAATATTAATGCGAGCCAGGGCAAAGAGAGTCTTGGGAGAGTTTGGACTTGATGAATGGAGTGATTTGGGTAGATGAAAGGAGGCTGAAAGACTTGTGCTTTAGATGTAAAAGCAGAGAGCCAAAAATGAGCTTGTTGTATCAGATCAACAGTGAGAGGCAGGGCTGCAGAGATGAGGGCTTGCTTGTTCAAGTTCCAGAGACTCTCATCTCTGAAAGCTCTTTTGTTGCCTGTTTTAACCTCTTGACTCTGGCCGGAGAAGCCCTATAGATTTTTCACTCGGGCAAGAAACAACTCTCGATGGCCTACATGAGAAAGTAAAACAGCAGAGCATTTAGGTTTCCTAAATAGCTATGAGCCAGCGTACATTTTGGAAATGTGTTAGTGCCTTGGCCCCTTGTCTAGTCTTAGGTTGAAAGAAAGAAAGGCAGGGAGGAAGGGAAGAAAGAGGGCCACCTCTGCACAGTTAGTGATGACTGTCAACCTCTTTCAGATAGGAAGGATAGTAGCACAGAATGTCAGAGATGTGACTTTGAAATCATGGAAGTGATTCTTTCCTAAGTGCAGCATAATGTGAAATGTCAAATGTTTTTATCCGCTTCAAAGTAGTCCCACTGAAAGGCTGTGTGACTGTTCTTCCATTCTTCAAGTCATTTTTTGATCCTTTCTTTTAGAATCATCCTGGGAACCTGTAGTACAGTCTTTAGATGAGCTTCTTCCCGGGAGGCAAACCCCCCACCCCACCCCGCTCTCTGCATCTCCATCTTGCATGCCGACCCTTCCCTGCCTCAACTGGCGCATCTTCTTTTGCTCTCCTCCTGTCTTACCTATTAGTTCCATCCTGTCTCAGCATTTAGGAGATTCAGGATAGCAGCAAGGATACACGGCTTGACTCCAGGGAGAGATATCAAATTATGATACAAGAAAAGACATTGCAGTGAAATAGAGAGAGGTCAGAGACATGGGAGAACTAAAAGGTGTAATGAAAACAATAATCACAACCAAAAACTGTCTTTGCAATGGATGAGTAGCTAGGATACTGTGAGAAATGGACAGAACATATGACACAACACAGGGAAAGCAGCACTAAAAAGACATGAAAACCTGTGGTGGGAGATGTTAGAATTATAAACTAAACGTGATAAAAATATTGATAGAGTCAATATTCAGAGCCTCACTCCTCCTCATCCCTCAAAAAAATGCCAGTTGAGTCCTGATTTATCAAGCCAATTTCTATCCACTTTCTCTGAAGTAGCCTATCTCTGCCAAACTCCTGTCTAGACTTTTGGAATGCGGAGTAGGAGAAAAGACCAAATCCTACAAAACCCAAGAGCCAAGAGGAAGGGAAAGGCTTAGAAAGAGAGGGGGAATTGGGGTTGGCAAATGAGACGCCGGAGCATCAAAGAGAATGAAATGTGAAGGAACAGGGATCCAAGAAAGAGTCCAAAAGGACCATAAGTTCTATGCACTTTAATGCTTGTCAAGATACTCAATTAATACATTGAACACCTTTTTAAACATGTTTGGGTGAGAACTGGGCTCCTTGAACAGAACACTACTCTGAGACTCGACCACATGTGATGGCATCAATAAGGTGAAATAAACAAACACAACGGCTACGCTGCACAAGGTAAGTTATGAGGGACCCACATGTGCTTTCGCACAGGGCAGGAAGGCAAGTGGTGCTGTTGCTGGCCTGGCATGGACACGGGCACTCAGTCCACTACCCAGGCCAGCAATATAAGAGCAGACTGCTGACCACAAGTAGGCACAAACAACCCCCAGATGCCACGGGTGCTTTGAAGTCAATGGAAGCCCCCAAAGCAAGACCTTGGACAAGAGACTGTAGCATCAGTGGCACCAAGTCATCTCCTCTCCTTCTTTGTCGAGTTCAGTCAACTTCAATGGGGGGAAGACCCCATTCACACACATGCCTGCTTTTCTAAGACTCTTACCACACTCATCGCAAACCATCTCTTCTGCTCATAAAAGAAATGAAGAGAATTTACTTCTCGTACCCAGTAGGCCTAGAGGTGGAGGGCACCTTTACACTCTTCACCGGGCACATTTTGTCTAATTATAATCCTGGGCTGTCACATCATCTATCACAACCAAGATGCAGCACTATGAAGTACTAACATTATCTTTTCACTAATACATCAAAATGTAAGTGAAAGTAAATCTGCTCTTTCCAGAAGGTCACCAAGAGTGATTTTACATTGAATCCAAATATGCTAACCATATCCAGCTGTTTCTGAAATAATTTTTGGAAGTAATATTCACAGTTATTTTTTGAGCACACAAGAAAGTGTCATTTTATACTTACACCTCATTAATTACATTTGGTTGCACTGACTTTTAGTCGTTTTCAGTATCATATTCATCCCCAGAGTATGAAAACTTGCCCTCCAAGAGTATATTGAAAGAATGAGAAACAATTCAGAGGTCAATTGAAAAGGGAGAGTTCAATCCCATTTTGAGTACTGTTAATTTAATTTAAATGACTGAATCATCTCTCTTGAAGATTGATTCTAAAGGAGAAAAGATTAATTTTGAAAGTCTACATTTTGGAGAGGGAGGAGACTTTTTAAAAATACATTTCCATTGAGATATAATTTATAAACCATAAAATCCCTTAAAAGTGTAAAATTTTTAGTGTATTCACAGAGTTGTACAACCATCACCACGATTTAATTTTAGAATATTTCATCACTCCAAAAGAAACCCCCTCCCCTAAACAGTCATTTCCCCTCCCCGCAGCCCTGACAGCCACTAAGGTGCTTTCTGTCGCTATGGATTTTCCCTAGCCGACATTTCATATAAATGTAATCATAAAATGTGTGGTCCTTGTTATCCTGAAGCCACAGTCTCCAGTGGAGAATGTTAACGCTAGCTTCATTTTTTCAATGACAAGAAGAAACAATCCCCTGAGTAAGTTTTTATAGAGAAATGTAATATAGCATTTTGCAATCAGACGGAAAATTTTTTCCAATTTGTCCATAACATTGAAGAATGGTTATCAAGTAATCAGTGCAATATAGATATTGAGAGATTTAGTTTTAAAGAAAAAAAACAATGAAGAGCTTTATTCAGTGTCAAAGCATGTCAGTGGCAGAATGCAAAGAAATTTTCTGATTTCCAAATCTGTAAGTCTCAGGTGAAACTCCCTGTTTCATTCTCCCCACAGTGCCACACTGGATGAATCTCTGTCCTTTTTGCGGAACCAACTCCCTTCATCACTCCTCTCCATCATATTTTCAGGGAAATAATCCAACTTGCCCCAGCACCTCCCCTCCCTGGTCCTTGCTGAAGGGCAGAGAGCACAGGTCCATTCTCTGAGCCTTGCTGGGCTGACCCTGAGGCCAGGAGATGTGCCAAGTCATGGATGGCTGTGCCAACATGCTGGTGAACCTAGTCTTCAGTTATGCCCCAGGCTCAGAGAGGGTGACAGGCAAGCGGTAGAGTAGGTGGCTTTGGCAGCCCTCTTGCGGGTCCAGGGCCTTGAGCGATCTGAGTGAGCCTGTCCCCCTGGATGCCCTCTCTCTTTCTCGCTTTTGTTCCACAGCTTGGTCCTCTGGGCAGCGTACCTGCTTGCACTGGAGGATGCTCCTCTAATTCCCTGAGAGTTTGGTTCAACTATCATTGGGTTGTTCCATGATGGCATTAACCTTTGAAAATATTTTTAAATAAAAAATCCATTCTTTTTTCCAAAAAATGACAGATTCTCAAATTGAAATGTATTATGTACACATTCTTTAAATATGACCCACCGAAGACTTGTTTAAAGTTATTTTTGTTTGCAATTATTTTCCATCACATCACCTTGTGGTGACATTTATAAGACAATTGGCCAGGAGAGTGAATAAGGATGGGAACACAATCTATGAAAAATAAAATAAAAAGGCTAATATCATTAATAACTATAATTCTAATGGAGTGATCATCTCACAGGCTCATAACCTCATTCTGAGAAAATAAAAATACTTTAATTTACCAAAAGTAAAAGAAACCTTTTCAATGTCACTCAATATTAATTTTTAAAAGGAATTAGAATAAAAATGCTGCCCATATATTGTGGTGGAATGACAAGGAAATTGTCATTTGATTCTTTCTTCCTCTTTCTCCCATTGTCCTCCCTGCCTCTATTCCTTCCTCCCACAATCATTAAATGCCTTGTACACTCACTGGCACTGGGATTCAGCCACGAACAAGTCACCTGGAACAAGTCAGAGATGGTCCTTGATCTCCTGGCACCTTCAATAGTGCAGGGAAGACATAATAATCAACTAGCTTCAAGTCTGAAGCATATAATGAAAAGGAAGCACAAAGAAATCTGTTTTTCACACAGATGACATAAGTAATCTTAGTTTAATTGATTATTAAGCTTGTCAATCTCTGAGCCTTACATTAAAAACACCCCATCTCTTCTTCTGAGATGGCATCTAATGGCTGACAATCACATCTGGGAAATTTCTCATACATATAATCCAGGAGCCACAGACACTAATACTAGCATGACCGCTAGTTTTGTTTAGCAGTTTGCACTATTTTTGAATTTGTATTCTTTTCAGAGCCAAACTGATCTTTTTTTTTCTGTCCAAACCAGAAACATTTAAATTTTTCTAACTATCTTTAAATTTGAAACTGTTAACATATATTTTCAACCTGAAATACTTCAAGCCAAAAGATTTGGTAGAATGAGGTACCAGTATACTTTTTTTTTTTTTAAGCCCTTGTATTGTTTTCTGAGGGCTTTCTTAACAAAGTACCACAAACTGGTGACTTAGGGCAACAGAAATGTCTTGTCTCACAGTCTTGCAGGTGAGAAGTCTGAAATCAAGGTGTTGGCAGGGCCAGCATTCCTCTGAAACCTGTAGGGAAAGATCCTTGCTGGCCTCTTCCTAGAACCTGGTGGTTTGATGGCAACTTTTAGTGTCCCATGGCTTAGAGATGCATCATTCCAACTCTCCATCTTCATGAGGCCATTTTCACTCTACGCAGGTTTGTCTCTGTGTCCAAATTTCCCCTTTTTATAAGGACACCAGTCATGCTGGACTAGGACCCACCCTAATGACCTTCTTTTAACTTGATTACCTCTCTAAAGACCCTATCTCTAAATAAGGGCACATTGTGAGGTACTAGGCTTCAATATAACAATTCAACCTTTGATGTCCCCCAAGTAAACTGATAATTTTTTTATTGACAATGTTGTTAAAAAACTGGATGTATTGAACCACTCCAGTCTGCACTGTGTAAATCACCTTTTTTTCTCTGTAGAAAGTTTTAAGGACGTTGAAAAGTCAATCCAAAAATTCTACAACTATCATTTTTCTCCATTGTTCATGAAAGAGAGTCCCAAAGAGATTAAATATAAGTGCTTAGGTCAAATTTTTAAAAATGTTTGTGGAAATTTCCATCACTTTGAAAAGAAGCTGATGACAATGGAAAATTAATAAAGGGACATTAGTACAGCACAGAATTAGATTTTTTTCTTAACATGACCTATGCCTTTATGAAGTCACCCAAGTGACTTCAGCACCTAGTTATGACAAGAAAGACACAGTAAGGCATTGGGAAATGTGAGGCCAGCTCTTCTATGAGGAAGAATAACGGTAGATAGTTGAGTTCAACAAATATTTATCAAGTAGAGGTTTGTGTAGCTACTATACCAGGCAGACTAAGGATGCAAAGTTGACTATGGCATGGGTCTACCTTTAAGTTTATCTCCCTAAAAGAAGAAATAAGATAAATGTGAAAAATATCTATTACACGAGATACTTTTAAAGAAACAGAGGAGGCAAAGACTGATTCCTGTGGAAAAAAAGAGAAAATAAAATAGAACTTTTAAATAGAAGTGTACTTCCAACAGTCAAAAAATAGAATAAGATTGAATAAAATACCTATTTTAAGTATTCCATGTTGTTTTTTAAGTATTGAAATAGTAGTATTTTTGTGGTATAATACTGTAGCTTAGATTTTTTAAACTGAAATTTTAATCTTTCATGGCTTGAGAAGTACTCAAATGTCTAAAATTTTGCATTGAACTAAGCACTCATTTTTTGAAAGCATCTCCATTTCCCTATAGTTCACAAGAAGACAAAAAAATGACAATGGAAAAAGCAAATCTTCTATGGTAGGATGGTTTTCACTGTAGCCCAAGAACTGGAAGGTAAATATGGTAGTATTTAAATTTATAGAAGTAATTATGAATCAGAATTTCCACCTAATATATATATAATGGAATACTACTTAGCCATAAAAAACAATAAAATAATGCCATTTGCTGCAACATGGGTGGGACTGGAGATCGTCATTCTAAGTGAAGTAAGCCAGAAAGAGAAAGAAAAATACCATATGATATCCCTTATATGTGGAATCTTAAAAAAAGACACAAATGAACTTATTTACAGACTCACAGACATAGAAAACAAACTTATAGTTACCAGGGTTGGAAGGAGATGGGAAGGGATAAATTGGGAGTCTGAGATTTGCAGATACTAAATAATACATACAAAATAGATAAACAACAAGTTTATACTGTATAGCACAGAGAATTGTGTTCGACATCTTGTAGTAACCTATAATGAAAAAGAATACGAAAAGGAATATATGTATGTATATGTATGACTGAAATATTATGCTGTACACCAGGAACTGACATAACATTGTAAACTGACTATACTTCAATTTTTTAAAAAAGAAAGAATATAAATAATCTGATCATCCCTCTAAGTTAAGATCATTTTTTAATCTTTGGTTTCTCCCCAATAAACTTCTTAAATTATTCTCAAAAAAAAAGTATTTCCACCTAAATATAATGAACTAAAGAAGATAAAGACAAACCAGAATACTTTCTTTGAAACAAAAACTAGAACTGGTTACCAGTTGAAATATCTTCGAACACACACTGGCATACACCCTCATAACAAAAGTTGTTCACAAGGTTGTCTTTAAAGTTTATTAAACAAGAAATGGAGTTAATGGACAACTTCTGTTTGGAGTTAGCATATAACTAGAACCTCACCATTTCCCGACTAGTGCAAGGTCAGAAAGAGCCTTAAACACATAACTCCATGTCAGTACAGCTAAGAGATTTTATTGTTGAAGACTGCAATATTTTCTTAAAGATCAAACATCCACTTTTAAGCCATACTTATCTTCTTCATGTTCATTTGGTTAGCTTCATCTTCATTTCATAAGCTTTTTAAATAATAATTTATTTTAATAATTTTTACCTGTTGATACTGAGTGGGAGTAGTGGTAATCAGGCTGAAAGGCAGGTGGGAGCCTGACTGGAGAAGCTACGGAAGAATTCTGAGCAGGCGTGCAGCATGGTCAGAGATTAAGGAGTGACATGAGGACAAACGAGAGCAGCAAGGTAAGAGATGCAGAGACCAAATGAAGGAGGTCAACTCAGACTTTTACCTGAACCACAACCAGTAAAACACTAGATGGTGATGTTCAGGTAACGAACTGGGCACAGTGAGAAAGGAAAGGCCACGCGTGAAGGCAAATCTGTATTACCACAGACTTTGCCTTTGGTCCTTTGCTACTTCCCTCACTGCCCCCATGTCCCAAAGAGAACCTTTCTTTTTCAAAGCTTTTATTGAAATTCTTGACTGAACAGTCCTCTTAAAATTTTACTTGTGTATATCACGGGCTCCTCAAATTCAACATGCATAGAAGCTAACCCATCATTCCCGCCCACAGCCTATATACACACCAGTCTTCCTGAACTCCCCATCTCACCTATGACAGCTCCGTCTTCCATGGAACCCAAACGAAAATTTCAGCCTTTCCTTTGCCTTACTAGGTGGGTACCAAGGCCAGTGGAATCCACTTGCCAAGAATAGCTAGAAACTGCCCCTGCTTTCCATGCCCAGTGGCGATCAAGGCTCTTGCCTTTCCTTGTCTGGACAATAGGATCATTCCAAAAGGATTTTCCTGCTTCTTTGGATCTTCTTCCTCCTCTCAATAATCCACTTTCCATCCTGCCACCAAAAAGACTTTTCTAAAATGCAAGTATGATCTCATTATGGCCCTGCTTCAAATCATTGAATGTATTTTCATTGTCTTCAAGATGGAAGAAAAACTTCTTAATGTGAGTTAATGTAATCTTCCGGGATCCAGCCCCTGCCACCCCTGGAGCTTCCTCTCCCACTGTGCTCCATGCATGCTTTGCAGCCGAACTGCCAAATCAGTGCCTTACAGTATCCCGAACAGCATTTGCTCTCTAACAAATAGGCTTTGTCATGCCATTCCCTTGCCTAGAACACCCTTCTCTGGGTTCTGCACTGTGTTATGTTTCCTATTGCTGCTGTAACAAATTATCACAAGTTCAGTGGCTTAACGCAACCCAAATTTTTTTATCTTAGGATCTGGAGACCAAAAACTGAAATCAGTTTCACTGGGCTAAAATCAAGGTGTCAGCAGGGCTGGTTCCTTCCAGAAGCTCCAGGGAAGAATCCATTTCCTTTCCATTTCCAGCTTCTGGAGACCACCAACATTCTTTGGCTGGTGGCCCCTTCTTGGCACATTATTTCTACCTCTTGCTTCCATTGTCACATCTCCTCTTCTGCTGTCAAATCTCCCTGTGCCTTCCTTTCATAAGGACATTTAGGATGACATTTAGGAACCACCTGGATCATTCAGGATACTCTCTCCAGCTCAAGACCCTTAATGTAATCCCATCTGCAAAATTCCCTTTGCCATGTAAGGTCACATTCACAGTTTCTAATGATTAGGATCTGATAACGTCGGGACCCTGGGTCAGCCTATAACACCTACGTTTTTCTACCTCAGTCTTTCTAGACACTGCTTAAACATTTTCTCTCCTGTAATAAAATAAAATTTTATTACATTCTATCCTCCATTACTACCCCCAGTTACCCCCAACTAGGCACCTCACTAAGGTGACCAGCGGTCTGGGTCTGGCTGGCACTGAGGGATTTCCCAGTCAAAAGCAGGACTGGGCTTTCAGGGCTAAAACCAGAAAGCTACCAGGCAAACCAGGATGAGTCAGTTACCCTAAGTCCTCACGTTTCTTCCCACATCACACTCCATGAAGCACTCATCACATGGACTGTAATTTGTAATTCTCAGTTCTCTCGTCTTTCTCTTTTGCTGGACTATGGGCAGGAATATGCTTCTTCCCTGCAGGTCCTCCTGCTTCAGTTTCTGGCACAGCAGACAACTGAATGAATAATGGAGTTGGTGGAGCTGCTTGGCGATGCAGCCAATCCAGGCAAAATGGAAATTTTCCATCCTGTGACTAGAACAAAAACAAAGCAGATCAGGACACTAAACACCAGCATGGTGTGCTGTGCTCTTTTGGATATGTTTTCTTCTCTCATCTGCACTTGCAAACTTGATTTAAACTAGACACAGAGCTTTGTAAGTGCTTTACAGAACACACTCTCTTCAAACACACAGGCTCTACTATTTATAGCTGCCTGCTGCCTTCTGGTCTTGCCTGTTTCTTGAATGCCCCTGGCCACAAACAAAACAGTTTGCAAAGAGATGTCCTGGGAGTCTTATAACATTTCTGTATTCTCTTAAATGCTGAAAAAAAATGGACCCGTTCTGGGAATTTACATCGTGTGTGTCAGCTGGAGAACCAGACCTGTGACTCACTGTGATATCACTTCTCCTCATTACCTCCAGCCAACTTTGTTTACCTCTACTTAAGTGTCCTTGGGAAAGGTGCCCTGCATCTTTGCCAGAGTTAATGGAAATGTAACTGAGGTAAACATTAAAAAGCAAGATTCAAACAAAGATCATTTAGCCAGAGCCATTAATTCTACAGTCCCTGTTGAGGAAAAAAGTCATTTCTATTGCTGAGTAGTGAATATATATACCCTGATACCAAATATGACTACAAGCATATGAATGGAAACCCTGGACAGAGTAAGGGAATGGGGACAAGAAAGAATTAAACACTCATATTCTGTTGCCCATATTTTTGAAAACAAGAGAAAGTCAAAAATCAAAACCCATTTATGCTGCACTTATGCACACAAAAGCTGTGTGAGAAGACAAGACATTCTTGATAAATGAGAAAATAAAACTTGGAACTTTTAAATGAAGATCAACTATATTTTACCAGTATATTCCTAGATCTATAATAAGCGATGCCTTTTCTATGGAACTGAATCATATCAACAAAAGAATTCGGTACAAATTAGAGGGAAATATTTGGAAGATTCTCCCAAAATAGAATACTGTAGTTAAAAGTAGCTATAGTGTCAGTTTGGGAAAATATCTTAAACTCGACTTAAGGTTTATAAATCTTTTCTTTAATGTACAATAACGGAAAACAACTTTTAATGATTTTCCTCAAGAATATTACATCTAAGTGAATTAATGTAAATTCTCCCTGAATGGTGATAGGCCATAGGAATTATGACAGACGAGTGACCGAGCTACCCAGATGCAGACACTGAAGCCCCGATTTCAGTCCTGGTTGCACAGCTCTTTAAGCTCATCTATTATTTGCCTACAAGTAAATCACTAAAGCTATCATTTCACCTCTACACCCACTGAAGTGTCACCTACTGATTGGTTTTTACTACCTAATGAGCTGCAAGGTTGAATTTTTAAAACCAGCGTTAGAGGGAAAACCTGTTTTTCTCAGCTGTCTGTGTTGTTGATATGTGAGTCTGTTAAGCTACTTGAAAGGGAAAGGAAATGTTCTCTCTCTTTTTCCATAGTGTCTGGCTTTCTTGTTAGTTACCCTGCTCCATCAGATTAAAATTGAAAATTGAGATTAGTGAAGCTGGTTTAGATCATCTCTTTTATCTAACCATGAAACAAACTGGAAGACTCAATTAAGGTCATGTTAAATGTTAACTTCTACCAGGAATTGAAGCTGAAAGTTTCACCAGCAGTACAGGGAAGTTATGTTGTATGCACCCACAGTCACTGGCCTCTAGTGTGTTTACAGACTATGGGGCAGCATTAACAATCCAAAATGGCTAAAAACCCGCAAATAATTTCTTTCTTTGTCTTCATAATATTTTGCGTTTTATTTTTAATTTGTTGATATCTGATTCTCTAACTAGATGGATATTTTACTGCTCTGAGTCCCGCAAATCTTGTCTTAGTGCTTAAGAATTTTAGAGTTGGAAGGGATCCTCTAAGGCAGTGGCTCCCAGATTTTTTAATTACCTGAACTAGTAAAAATTTCCCTAATTCGGTAACTGATTTAAAGTTGCCAACTCCGTGTTTATGTCTTAGTATGTTAACACACAAGCCGGAACAAACAACTACCCACGATCATCAGCATCATTTCATAAAAGAAAGAATGTTTTCACTCCAAAAGAGAATAGGAGGTTATAATCTCTTGGGGCAGGGGAGCAGAGAGAAAAATATACTTAAATAAATTGCATTATCTAAAAAGTCTGCTATTTTTCTCTTTTTATGACGGACTGGGTAGAATTTTGTCCAAAATGAACACTGATCCACAGACTACAGTTTAAGAACCACTGATCTAATTCCATCTCCTAACCTTCAGCTGGAGACATTAAAACTCGGAGTCACTTAGACAAGTTCTCTGTATTAGTTAGGGTTCTCTAGATTAAAACCAACTGATTGGAAATGTTAATCACATCTTAAAAAACACCTTTACAGCAGCATGTAGACCTGTGTCTGACCAAACAACTGGGCACCACAGTCTAGCAAAGTTGATACAAAAAAGTACTCGTCACAGTCTCAGGGCTGATTAGTTCGGGGTGGCCAGGTCTCTTGACTTCCTTTAGTATGAATTTTATTCTGCTTCTCCACCCTGCCCTCCTCCAATTAAGCTAATGCTACTTCTCTTATGCACAATTTTTGGCCTCTAAAGTAATTTAGAAAATTAAATGAGATTGTTTATATTTTTTTAAACCTGATAATACCCAGTATACAATAAGACTATAAAAATTAAGACTTTATTCTAGATCTGTAATGATTATAAGTTACAATTATAGTGCCATAGTTTTGTGCGTTCCCATATTGAAAAGAAGAGTAACAATTTCAGGCAATGAACTAATTTATCAAAATTACAGGTGATGCAACATCAATGTTTTAAAATATTTTATAATAAAGTTGTTTAAAAAGCATGATGCAAAATTATATGGACACACTTATCTCAAGAAAGAAACTAGATACAAAAATATCTATGTCTGGCTAAAAGATATAAAGGCATTATTCCAAAATAACAATGGTTGTATTTGATGGTAACATTACAGATGCTTTTTCCCTTTTTGAATCTTCCTACAGTTTTTAGTCTTTTTAATAATGTTCATATATTTTCTTTTTGTAACCATAAGAATCAACTACATTTTTAAACCCAAAGAAGAAAAATAAGTCCATTATGTTTGTGTCGGTATGTTGTGCCAACATGCTCTTAAATTTTTTCTAAAATAACACAGATGTATCCATTCAGATATACTGACATTTTCATTTTGGTTTCATCTTGGTTGACTGGTTTGATGAAAGTTCAAGTCACATGGCAGTGAGTACACTCGCTGACCTACATGTTCCTGTTTTGAAAAAAAATTTTTTTAACTGTATAATTCTGTTTCAAAAACATTGAGGAGCAATAACTTTGGGAAGAGGGGAGCACCATTCCATGACCACCATTTGTGTAAAATGCCATGTGCCAGAAATTATAATGACAGAAAAAGGAACCTGATGTCAAACATTTCAGCAAATTACACTCTGTACTCTAGAAATGCTCCCACTGGGAGGAGACCATCAATTTGAGAGGATGTGTATTTTCTGTTTTTACAGTGCAACGTAGGCAGATTAGAAAATAATAAAAGTGTAAGGGTGGGAAGGGATAGATGGGATTTCAAAATTGTAGAATAGATAAACAAGATTATACTGTATAGCACAGGGAAATACACACAAGATCTTATGGTAGCTCACAGAGGAAAAAATGTGACAATGAATATATATATATGTTCATGTATAACTGAAAAATTGTGCTCTACACTGGAATTTGACACAACATTGTAAAATGATTATAAGTCAATAAAAAATGTTATATTGTTGTTCCAAAAAAATTTTTAAAAATGAATAAATAAAAGAAAATAATGAAAGTGTATGCAACCATGTGAATTTTTAATGGTTGAAATATAAATAATAAATATCAAATTTGTTTTTAAGTTAGCAGAGCTTAGAAATCAGATAGAAAATCATGCATTTTATTTGACTTCTTATGAGTTAGTCTTAAAAAGAAAATAAAAAGCTAACACAACTGAAGAATTTATGGGAAAGAAAAATAGAATCAACAGTGTCAAATTCTGTTCTGATTTCATCTCACTTTAAAGAGCAAACAGATGCCTGGCCCTGTTAACAGAATTTTGGATCACACTAATGAACAACCTCTATGAGGATTAAGTGAGTTGTTGGGGTTTTTTTTAGTATTATTCATTTTATATTTTATCACAAAATCATAACAAGATAGACAAAGGATATAAGAATAGAGAGGAAGAGTACAGTATAGTAATAGCTGGGATTATTTGCTTTGCAAGTTTCAAGAACTCCAGCCAAGTTGGCCTAAGGAAAAGGAGACTCCATTGATTCACACAACTGAAAAATCAAGGGGAGTGCTGGCTTCAGTTGTGGCTGGATTCAGGAACCCACATGATGTCATGAAGACCCGGTGTCTCTCCAACTCCAGAATCTGCCCTTTTCCATTTTAAACTTTGTTATTCAAAGTTCTCATTTGAAAACAACAGAAACTAACCATGGCTAGTTTAAACAGAAAAATGTATTAAAGGATTTTAGCTAGCTCACAACATCATCAGAAAGACCTGAGAACCCGATTTGGAAACTCGTAGCCAGAAACAAATCACGTTAAGACTCAGCCCATTAGAGACTCCACTGGCAGCACTGTACCAGCAGTTCTAGCCCCAGGCACTGGATGCTCTTGCCTAGAACTATTGCTGCTGGTGTTTCTGGAAATAAGATAAAGTTGCCACTGCCTTCTCAGAATGAAGTCCTCCTTGCCTCATGGCTTCTAAGTAAAAGTCTGGCAAGAGTAGGTCCAACTAGCAGAGCTGAGAATTCTTCCTAAGGCAATAAAGACTTGGGAGGTAAAAATCCAGCTTTTACAGAGGTAGGTAGTCTCAAAAACTTGGGTATTCTTCAACATAGGAAAGTTGTTCAAAGACGCTGAATGGCCCAAAGAAATAACAAGCATATACCACATATTTTTTCCCTCTGGTGTTACATGCTGCCAAATGGCTTCCAGCAGCTCCAGAATTAAATCTCCTCAGGTTCCTATCCTACAAAGAAACTGTCTGTGCTGTACGCGATAGACTGGGCAAAACCCTTGTCTCCCACTGGCTCTGATAATGTTTCATGTCCAACTCTGAACCAAGCACGTGGTCAGGGGAGTGTGCTGCTCTCACTGGCCAGAACTGAACCACATGCCCTCCCCTGGAGCTGGAGCTGAAGTCAACTCTACTTGAAGCATCAGAAGTACTTGTTCTGTGAGCAGAGAAGCTGTGGTTCCCCAGGGAGAAGATGCTAGATAGTTTCCAGAAGAGTGAATGGATGAAGGGATAAGGGGGGGAGGGGGCAAAAGCAACAGATGTTTCCCACAAATATTATGCTGTCCAACTTAATTTCTTAATCACACCAGGAATGGAGCCAAAAGTTAAGAGAGTAAATCCTAAAAGTTCTCATCACAAGGAAAACATTTTTTTCTTTTTCTTTTATTTTGTATCTATATGAGATAATAGATGTTCACTAAACTTATCATAGCAATCATTTCGTGAAGTATATAAATCAAATCATTATGCTGTACACCTTAAATTTATACACTGCTGTATATTAATTACATTTCAATAAAACTAGAAGGAAAAAATTAAAAAAATAAAAAGTCACCAAAAGAAAGAATGGAGTCAAACTGTCTGGTCAGATCATGTGTTCTGATTTCATGATCTTTGGTCATTCTAATATTAATAACTATAGTAAGAGAATAAATAATGTGTATGGTGTGGTGCTAGGCTGCTTGTATGGTGCTAGGCTGCTCTAAGTTATTAATATATATATATTTTTAAAATACATATATATTCCTCTCAACAACTCTATGCTGTATTTACTATTACCTCCATCCTACAAATGAAGGGGCCAACGCACGGGATGTTAAATAATTTCAAGGTCAGATAGTTGGTTGAGTAGAATAGCTGGGACATGAAGTCTGGCTCTAGCATCCATTCTCTTACCTATTCACTGCAGGTTCTACAGAGAGTGATACCTGTCCTTGGAGATATTTAGGAAGAACCTACAGAACTGCTAGTGAGGGAGATGTGAAAGGTATTTTGCTATTTAAAAGATGACTGACCATCTTTCTTGCCTCCTCCCCGTCGGCCGCACGTGGACAAGTGCTCTGGGAAGAACCTGCAGTTACTCCTCTGTGCCCCAGCAACGTGGGTTCCGGTGCACGGGGGCAGGTCAGACGGAGGGGACTGTGTGACTCATGTTTCCCAGGCTGGCCCAGTTTGTCAGTACATTGTAGGTTCCTGCACAGAAATCTACCTGTGGAAGTTTATGGCCTGCCTGGGTGCTAACAGTTATCCCCCACTCCCAAAACTGCCCTGCAATGCCTAACCATTAGCCAATGGATAACCATGTCTACATTTCCAAACAACTTCTACCATCTAGGGCTGCTCACAGATCTGCTGTCTACAGACAAAAGTGCTTTGCTAACCTGGTTGACTCAGTCCTCTCTCTCACAGCCACATGATGCCAAGGAGGAGCCACAAAGCCTTCCCAAGCCTCTTATACAAACCTATTAGTCACCATACAAATTGCACTTGAAAGACAATCTAGTACCAATGAACATATACTGTTGGTCTCCACAGTTGGCTGCAGCAATTTTTACTTTTTCTAAACTGTTCTCATCATGTTAAACATTCAACCTGTGGCAGTCAAGTTGATGCCATTCATATGTGCTGTGAGACATATACTGCTGTCTCCTACCCAAAAGTCACTGTCAAGCACCTTGAGTAGGGAACTGTTCTAGGCAGGTGTATGCATCAGTGAACAAACAGAAAGATTCCAGCTCTCCTGGGGCATGTATTCCAGCAAGGAAGTAAGGATGATATGAAAAGATTTCAGAAAGGTCTTTAAAATATCATGATTTAATGCTATAAATTGACTTAGCAGAATCCAACACAGCTAGGACATGGAATCCAGTATGTTCAATAATTTATAAGTCTGATTCTCAAAAACCTATTAAGCTGTTCTTCTGGTAGGAAATTATTCTGAGTTACTGCCACTCAAGGAGCTATGGAGATTTCTCACAAATAACTAAAAGAATCAATTTTTCCAGTCCATCTATTTATCCATTGCTCACTGAAATTCTGCAAAGGAAAAAAATCACTCTGGATCCCTACTAATTAATTAACTAATTAAGAGAACTCTCCCTTAGATATTTTGATTAATGTGCAGCCCAGGTGATTCTTAGTAAGCTGAAGATCCTAAGAACCAAACTGAATAGTCTTAAAATTCTTGTTGTCCCGTAAGATAACCAATAGCACATATTAAACTTTATGTACTAGAGGGAGGCCAGCGTTGCCTTGTTGCTCCCACACCACAGCATCAGAGCCAGCGATTAGGTTGTTACCATGAATTATAAACACTTTATAGCATTTTTTTCAACTATCTGTGGCATCTGTTCTCAATCCCTGATGTTATTAACAGGGAGATGAATTTGCATTTGATCAGCTATAAAAGGAAATGGAGCCTCACTCTTGAAAGAAGTGAAGTACCAGGTTGATTTACAAAAGTGTTTCCTATTTTATTTTGCACTTATAAATTACATTATGACTGCTTTTCAGAGATGAATTCTTAGCCTTCTTAGTCTGGTAAGTGCAATAACATCTCAATGACTAAGAAAGGAACTTAATAAATAACTGAAACGCCATCACAGTATTTCGCAAACAGGCAAAATAACTAACCAAACAGAAATCAATCTAGCAGCCTGAGATTCTTCATAGATGTTTTTGACAGTTCTGCTTGTATTTCTCTTCTTGATTTTGCTCGATTATCTAAGCTAAGCAAGAAAAATAAAGTATAGGCATTTCTTGAACGATAGGAATTTTCATTAGACAAATTGGTTACAAAACGTCCACATTCTTAGGAGTGCATTTGGCTATACACAATTTTGATCAGAAGTATCACTCAACAGCAAAGGAAGCTGTTTTTCATGTGACAGGAAATACTTTGTTTTATATATGTAGGGTTAAGACAGTCCTCTGTAAAGGTGAAACTGGTTAAGTGGAAGATTCTTGACTCCTGAATACCTTGACTAGATGAGTTTGGCTATTCATATTTGATAGCAGGGGCTGGAGAGAGAGAGGAATTATTCTGTATAATAAAGAAAGACCAACTTTTATTTGTAGGGCTCTGGAAGAGAGGACATGAGAATCAAAAAAGAAAGGTAGAAAGAAAGCATCTGGGATGAAGAAATCTCTGGTAACAGAATAGCCAGAGGGGACTTGTTTTTTAATCTCATTTGTTTAATTGTGTCTTTAACACAGACACAACATGTATGAAATATAAATGTAAATTCAATGAATTATCACAAGATAAATTCCCATATAACCACTACCTGAATCAATAAATAAAATATGAAACTGAGTTGATTTTTGGGGAAAAAAAATCAACAAAATTGACAAATCCTTAGCTAGAATACCTAAAAAAAGACTCAAATAACAAAAAAAATCAGAAAAAAAAGAAGTCACTACAAAAATAAAAAGGATTATAAGCATTTATTATGAACAATTATGTGCCAACAACCTGGATAACCTAGAATAAATGGATACTAAAATCATAGAGAAATAAAAAATTTGAATAGACCTGAAACCAGAAAGATGATTTAACCAGTAATCAAAACCCAAAAAAGAAAAGTCCGACCAGAAGCTTTCAACTGTAGAATTCTACCATTTAAAGAAGAATTTATACCAATTGTTCTCAAACTCTTCCAAAATATTTAAGAGGAGGGAACACTTCCAAACTCATTCTTTGAGGCCAGCATTACCCTGATACCAAAGCCAGACAAAGATATTACAAGGAAAGAAAACTACAGACCAATATCCCAGAGGAATATAGATGCAAAAATTCTCAACAAAATACTCAGTGAATCAAATTCAAATGCACCTTAAAAGGATTATACACCATGACTAAGTGGGTGTTATTCTTAGGATGCAAGGATTGCTAAACATACGAAAATTAATCAATGTAATACACCAAATTAACAGAATGAAGGATAAAAAATCACTTGATCATCTCAAGTGATGCAGGAAAAGCACATGATAAAATCCAGCACGGTTTCATGATAAAAAAAAAAATATTCAACAAACTAGAAGTAAAAGGAAATTACCTCAATATAATGATAGCCATATATGATAAGCCCACAGCTAACATTATACTCAATGGTTAAAAACTGAAAGCTTTTCCTCTAAGATCCAGAACTAGGCAAGGATGACCACCATTGCCACTTTTATTCAACATAGTATTGGAAGTCCTAGCCAAAGTAGTCAGGCAAGAAAAAGAGATAAAAGGCATACAAACTAGAAAGGAAAAAGTAAAAATATCTCTGTTCAGAGATGACAGAATCTTTGTAAGAAACCCCAAAGAGTCTACATGCAAAAAAGCTGTAAACTAATAAACAAATTCAGCAAAGCTATAGGATGAAACAATTAACACACAAAAATTAATTGTTTTTCTATAGAATCTGAAAAGTAAATGAATAAAGCAAAAACATTTACAATAGCATCAAAAAAAAAAAACTATTTAGAAATAAACTTAACCAAGAAGGTGAAAATCATGTGCACTGAAAACTGCAATACATTGCTAAAAGAAATTTTAGAGGCACAAATCAATGGAAAGACACTCCACGTTCATGGATCAGAAGACTTAATATTGTTGAAATGTTCATACCATTCAAAGTAATTTACAGACTCAATACAATCTTTACCAAAAGGCTAACGGCATTCTTCGTAGAAATAGAAAAAAACCTAAAATTCTTATGGAATCTCAGAGCACCCCAAATATCCATAATAATCCCAAGAAAGAACAAATTTAGAGGCCTTGCATTTTCTGATTGCAAAGCATACTACAAAGTTTCAATGATCAAAACTGCATGGTACTGGCAGAAAGACAGACACATAATCTAATGGAACAGAATAGAAAGCCCATGTATGGTATATTCGAAAGTTGTTAGATAGTAAATCCTGAGTTCTCATCACAAGGGGAAGGATTTCTTTCTTTCTTTCTTTCTTTCTTTCTTTCTTTCTTTCTTTCTTTCTTTCTTTCTTTCTTTCTTTTTGTATCTATATAAGATGACAGATGCTAACTAAACTTATTCTGGTAAACATTTCATCATATATGAAACTCAAGTCATTATGCTGTACACTTTAAACTTATACAGTGCTATGTGTCAATTATATCTCAATAAAACTGGAAGAAAAAAATAACAGAGAGCTCAGAAATAAACTCTCACATACAACTCAAATGACATTCAACAAAGGCGCCAAGACTACAGCTTGAGGAAATGATAATCTCTTCAATAAATGGTTTTGGCAAAACTGGATAGCCACATGCAAAAGAATGAAATTGGATCTTTACCATACACTGTATACAAAAATTAATTCAAAATGGATTAAAAGCTTGAAACCATAGAACTCCTAGGAAAAAACGTAAGAGCAAAACTTCATGGCTTTGCTCTTAGCAATGATTTCTTGACTATGACACAAAAGCACAGGCAACAAAAGCAACATAGGCTAGTGGGACTACATCAAACTAAAAAAGCTTCTTCACAGAAAAGGAAACAATCAATAGAATGGGAGAAAATATTTGAAAGCCATTTATCTGATAAGGGATATCTCAACAACAACCAAAACCCGTAACCTGATTTTAAAATATGTAAAGGACTTGAATAGACATTTCTCCAAAAAAGATACACAAGTAGCCAACAAGCAAATGAAAAGATGCTCAGTGTCACTAGTCATCAGGGAAATGCAAATCCAAACCACAATGAAATATCACCTCACACCCATTAGGATGGCCACCATCAAGAAAATCAGAAAATAACAAGTACTGATGAGGCTGAGGGGAAAACAGGACCCTTGTCCACCATTGATGGGAATGTAAAATGGTGCAGCAACTATGGAAAATGGTATGGAAGTTCCTCAAAAGGTTAAAAAATATAATTATCATACAATTCAGCAATCTCACTTCTACGTATATATCCAAAAGAACAGAAAGTAGGATCTCGAAGAGGTAATTGGGTTTTTTTTTTTAATTCTTATTTTTTATTGAAGTGTAGTCAATTGCAATGCTAGTTTCATGTGTACAGCAAAGCAATTCAATTATACATATACATACATGTATATTTTTTCAGATTCTTTTCCATTACAGCTCATTATAAGAAACTAAATATAGTTCCGTGTGCTATACAGTAGGTCCTTATTGTTTATCTATTTTATATACAGTAATGTGTATTTATTAATCCCAAACTCCTACTGTATCCCTCCCCCGATTTCTTCATCTCCCTCCCCATAAAACAGTTTGTTTTCTACGTCTGTGAGTCTTTTTCTGGTTTGTAAATAAAATTTGTATTTTTCTAAAGAGGTATTTTCACATCTATGTTCACTGCAGCACTAACCATAATAGCAAAGAGATAGAAGCAACTTAAATTGTCCATCAATGGATAAATGGATAAAGAAAATATGGTATGGGGGAGGGCATAGCTCAGCAGTACACCACATGATTAGCATGCATGAGGACCTGGGTTCAATTCCCAGTACCTCCATTAAAATAAATAAGTAAATAAACCTAATTACCTCCCCCTCAAAATAATAAATAAAATAAATAAAAATAAAGACATCCATTAAAAAAGAAAATGTGGTATATACAGTGGAATATTTATATACAGCCTTAAAAAAGATGGAAATCCTGCCATAAACTACAACATGGATGAACTTCAGGACATCATGTTAAGTAAAAGAAGCCAGTCACAAAAAGACAAATAATGCATGATTCCACTTTTATGAGATGTCTAAGGTAGTCAAACTCATAGAAATGAAAAGCAGAATGGTAGTTTCCAGTGGCTAAGAGGAGGAGGTAAAAGGAAGTTGTTCAATGTTACAGGGTTTCAGTTTTGCAAGATGAAAAAGTTCTAGAGATCTGTTGCACAACAACGTGCCTATACTTAACACTGCCACACTGTACACTTAAAAATGGTTAAGATGATAAATTCTGTTGTGTTTTTTTATCACAATGAAAAAAAGAAAATATTGATACAGAAGACACCTTAAAACTGTCTTAATCAATTACTTCCACCCTCCTCCCAAAGATGGCTATTATATCTCATACTGTTATTTAATTTTCCTTGTTCTTGGCAAAATTAATGGAAACACACAGTATGTATTCTTTAGTGAGTGCCTTTTTTGATTAATATTATGCTTTGATATTTATCTATGCTGTTACAAGTAGCTGTAGTTTATTTATTCCCTTTGCTGCTTCGTATTCCATTCTCCGAATATGATAATTTATATATTCACTCTACTGTTGACGCATATTTGAGTTACTTCCACTTTAGGCTATTACAAATAATGCTGCTATAGGCATTTTTGTACGTTTCTCTTGTTTCCCTTGTGCACATATTTCTGTTGGGCAGAAATAAGCAGAATAGCCAAGAAGGGTGACCATCTAGCCTGGCTTCCCCAGGGACAGTTGCTCTCCATGCCTGTTATCCCAGCATCGAAGCTGGTTTAGCATTTGCCCTACATCTTTCTTCCCTTTCTCTCTCTTCCTTCATTCTTTCCTTCCTTCCTTCCTCTCTCTCTCCATCCATCCCTTTCTCTGTCTCTATCTTTTGTTATCACAAAGAATTATTATTATTATTATTTGTATTTGTATTTGTAAAATAAGCTAGAGAAGGTTTGGTAGTTCCAGTTTATACTGCCACCCTCTACCATGGTTTCATCTAGGACTGCGAGATCCGAGCAGTAAGCAGAGTTCTCGCCATTTTTTTTTTGGATTCACCTTTTTGATTTTACAAAAAAACTCTCTTGGAAACAATTTTTTATTTTTTCAATATTTTTTATTTTTTTAATATTTTGTCCAGATTATCTAGTTATTCTCAGCTGATGGACTGGTCCAAAGTATTATACCATTTCCATATATACATAGAGAGAGAGATAAGTACCTAATATGCAAATTTAAGTTCTTTGTTATTTGGAATGTTACATGATTGCCATCTCCTCCATTTTGGTAGTAAAGTCTACTATATCCATTGAATAGTGTGGTTGTGTATGGAGGAAAGCAGTAAAAATTGGCAAAAGGATTAAATATCACATCTGGGTCCTTATAGTGCAGAGCATGAGAAATCAGGAGCCCAGGAAATGTAAGAGGCCCTGAGAATTTACAGAAATCCTGAGGAGAGCTTTGGACACACTCAGAGCAGTCTGAAGGCTACACAGACCTCTGGATGGCAATGGGGTTCAAATACAAAGAACCATTCAAGTGACATGCTGTTCAGTTCCTCATCTGTTCTTTATCCATTCAGTTTTAAAAGTCTTTTGTTTAAAGTTTGTGGTAACTTTAAACTGTGCTGCAAGCACAATTGTATGAACAAGGCAAAGCAAGAGGTAACAGGAAACTGAGAGGCTGCTAACTGTATCCATGAAAAGGTACGGAAGATGCTTGGACATCTGGTTTCTGTCTCTGTCAGTTTTGATAAGCCAACTTATTTAGCATGCAAGCACAAGGTATCCTTATAGCTTGGAAAATATTTTATTATTAAAATTCCTCTGGGGAAAAATAACTTTATTCTTGCTACTCTTACACATTCTAGCCCTATGTCCCTTTTTCTCATCGAAGACATCTGTATTATTCGATTTTTTATACCTTGAGTCTTCTTAGAAACATAACTCGTATTACAGCAGAACAGACAACAAACTATAGCACTGCAGACTGCATTGGAAGTAGACAACTGACTATCAGACTCCTTTAGAAATTGCCTGGAGCTGGACAGAAGACCTCTGTAACAGACTTTAAAATGTTTCAACTCTTCTACCAGAATAGTCAGACTGTCAGAAATAGTATGGGGCTTGAGGAGAGAAATAAAAATTTGGCAGACACATACTTCAAAAAAAAAAAAAAAAGACTTTCACAAAACTGAATAAGCCACACATAAAACATAATTTAGAAGATGCCAAAACAAACATACTCACTTCTTCTTCTCTAAACACAAAATAATTCTTTAATAAATTTATCTTTGTAACGAAATGGTTCTGTCAACATGAAGTCTATCACCAAAGATTCAATTCAGTGTTTACCCACTGTGATCCAGGAAATGTATGTTCTATGAGATGCTAATAGGATTCTTATAAAAGTATTTACTATGCTAATCAGTTTAGGTAACTGTACTTCTGGCCTCCTGGAAATTCACAATGTACATATTAAAGACTCTGGGAATTCCTACAGTGAAGAGATGTGCTTAATGCAGCATTTAACAAAGTTATTTTGCCCACCAAATCATGGAACACTTCTAACATCTTACTGAATTGTTCAGCAGAATGTTTTTTGAGGGGGAATGGCAGGGGGATGGTAATTTAATATCCAGAAACAATTTATTTCCAAACCCAAAATGGGCTAAGAAGATAGGAGACCCAGAATGATTCTTCCAGGAGTTTGGGATCTGACATTAGTTGAGGATGTGCTCTCTACAGCCCCTCTCATGGCATTCTGTCTTCCAAGGTATTTTTATGTTCAGTAAATCAGATGGAGAATGGGCCCTGGTGTATGGATATAACTTTGGATATAGGTGCTGATTCTGCAACTAATAATTGTGAACCTTGAGTAATTTAAAACCTCTGAACTTCCGTTACTTTATCAATAGAACAGGGATAATCTCTGCTTTTCTTTTTTTTTTTTTTTTGGTTTCTCAATTTTTTTATAAAAACATCTTAAATTAAGCAGGATTTCTTTAGTCTCCACTTTGCTAAATAAAGTGAGAAATATGAAAGTACAGATTACATGTTTAATGCCCAGGGAGGAATCTCTGCTTTTTTATTCAATATCAACAAACACTAAAAATCAGTTCTCAGGAAATGTACATTCTAGAAAGGAGGGAGAATGATAGAGACAGACAGATGATTAGATAGATAGATAGATAGATAGATAGATAGATAGATAGATAGATTGATTGATTTTAAATCTAAAAATAAACAGGAAAATATCAGTGAGTGAAAAGCTCCACAAGAACGGTTAATACAGGATGATGTGATAGTGTTTGGATGACTACTTTTGATTGACTGGCTAGGGAAAAACTCTGAGAAGACGACATTTAAATTGAAATTTGAATTATAAGCAAGGAGATGTTTGGGATGAGACTCTCAGAGCAGTGAGGGGTCTTAAAGTGGTTGAGTACAGTTAGGGTGAGGGAGAGTGGTAAGAGGTCAGCTAGGAGAAGGAGGCAGAAATCAGATCAAGTACAGCTTTGCCAACCATGCTATTGGGTTTTATTTCAAGCACAATGAAAAGCCACTGGAATGTTCCAAAGACAGAAGTGAGAGGATGTATCCAATCTATATCATAGAGTGGTTATAAAGATTAAACAAAGTATTGCATACGAATCAGTCAGGGTCTCAGCAGGACATATGGAGAATTTTTAAAAGAGACTATTTGCCATGAGTAGGCTTTACGGAACAAACCAGAAGTAGTTCAGTACTCTTGGGCCACTAGCAAGGGGACCCAAAGCTTGAAAGGAGTGGCCATTCAAACCCAGAGAAGGCAGTTATGAGGAGAACATCAGCTGAAAGGAGCTACAACCTTCAGAAAAGGACACTGGCAACCTGCAGCACTACAGAGGGAAGAAGCCACCACCACGCTGGCCCGACCCAGCCAGGAGCCAGAGGAAAAGATGCCCAGTGAGGCAGATCCACACAGAGGATGACGAGTAAGGATGGAGAAGCAGCAGCAGGTACCCAGCACACTCCGCTCTTCTTGCCCCTCAGCATGCACCCTGCCCTTTGCCTAGGGGAAAGACTTTTGTCCCAAGCCAGCTACCCCATCACCAAGGTCAATTCAGTCATGTCACCACTTGCAACCTAAAATGGTAACCAGGAGCAGTGCTCTTCATAAAAGGAGGGGGAGGAAACATGGGGAAAGAAACAACTATTACAAGGCAAAGCTGCTACCATCTCTGCTTCTGTAACTGGTCACTAGGCCTAAACTGTTAACATAGCAGCATTTCCCCAATCTCTATTCTATGTTTTCCTTATTTTCTTAAAGCATATTGGTTGGATGGATTCTTTAGCTGATTTCCTGAGTCAAACCTTTAGTCGTTTGGGCACTGAGTCCTTTGGTGGTCCTACCTTCATTGTGTTGCCGCAGTTTTCTACTGCCAAGGGCCATGTGGTAATAGAGTCCTAAGTAGCTAGAGTCCCACTTGGGTTCCAGAAATAGTCCTCCTCACCCCTCACTGTATATCAGTAACTCAACTGCCCCCTCATAATCAGCATCACAATAATCACTACCCCAGGTAGCACAATAACCTCTTTTCTGCCTAACGCTTCATTAGCCTAAACAGTGGGTGGTCTTCATTTCTAATTCAAAGTAACTATTATTGAATTTCTTAATTAGACACATTCCTCCCTCCAGTACTATAAACCCTTTGAGACCAACACTGCACAGTCTCTTTTAAAAATTTAAAAGAGACAAATATTTGTCTCTTTTAAAAGAGTCAAATAGTCTCTTTTAAAAATTCCCCAAATTACATATTTGGTATAATAGTTGGAAAGTCCATTCTTACTTCCAGCTCCTGGATACACGGATACATGGAAGATGGTACCTTATCTTGGCCCTGGTTTAAGGTTTTTCTGAATCTTGTACATAGCATCATGTCCCTACAAGATTTTATTCCTGATGGTGCCAAAAGGGAGCATTCAGATGCCATCCCACAATTTCCCTGAAATTGACTTGAACACCATGACTGGTATCATACTGAGAGCTCAGCAATGGCCTTTGTTACAGGCAGACTGGACAAGCAGTAATGGTGTTGACAAATCAGTCTTGGGGTCTTGGGGAGAGTGCACCCCTGGTGGTGAGCCCACACACAGCCTCCATTCCTGCCTTCATACTTACTGAATATACCTCCATGGACCTGGTCTTGGTTAGGGGCTGAGGCTGACTGACATCCCTACAAGAGATCATCTTACCCACTTAGTTATGGGAAACACTCACTCACAGCTAGGATCCACTGTACCGGGCATTTACACGGAACACAAATGCCCCCACCTTGTGCTATGCTGAGAGGCCCATCCACATACCTCTCCCCCAGACCTTGTCACCAATCTTCCTATGTTTTTCTTCCCCAGGTCTTTACTGCTGGTCTATCCAGTTTATGTAAATCCACACTTCAGGCTATCTTTCCTTCCACATTAAGTGGACAACCAGATGACTGCCCAAAGTTCTGCCCATTTTCTTTCATCACTGTCTCTCAGTGCCACCCCTCAGTGAGGCTGTATGTGGCAGCTATCCATTTCTGTTTGATGCCCATGTACCATCCATTCATAAACCAGACCCACCCTTTCTCCTCCCCCTTCGGCTGGTCATAGAGAACTCTCCCATTAGATCGTAGCTGTTGTCTGAGGGAAAGGCGGGAAAGAAATAAGAGCAGCGACCATGGGCATTTAAGCCACTCATTCCTGCCATTTATTTGTGCCTCTGCCTTTCCTTGGCCCTGCTTCATATATACCATTTTCGTTTTCTGTTGTAATGGTGTGCACATGTCTACATTTATGGGGCAAGGGATTAGATAATACCCAGTTCATAAAGAGCAGTTTGGGTCACATATTCACTTATAATCAAAGATCAGGTGTTCAGTCTTTGCCAGGCCCAGCAGCAAGTTAAAAGGTGGAGAACAGCTGTCACAAGAAGTCAAGTTTTCCAAAGACTTAAGGGTCTGCACTGTGAGCCCGTCAGAAGCTCTGCATGTGTGTGTGAAGCAAATGCTTCAGGTCCTAAGTATGAGCAGCACAGACTTGCTGCAGGGCCTCTGTTGCTTTACTTGCTCCAGGCTCCACTCAAAAATGGCAACATTACAGGTTTTCCAACAAACATTAAGACTTAACATTTCCATGTGTGGTATATATAGCCTCCCAGATCCAAAGAGGTTCACAGAATGCTGTGCCCGTTTTCGCAGCGAGCCATGCAAGGTGCAGAAACTTGTATCTCAGTTTAGAAGGGATGTCCCAACATACCCGAGATGACTGCATACCTGGAAACTCCACCTATGTGACAGATCCTCGAAACCAGCAGGGTTTTTCACTCACCCTCTGACACGTGCCTGTCTTGTGAAGTCATGTAAGTGCTCGCCAATTCCTGCTCACTAGGGCCCATTCACATAATCTCATTGAAGTAATGCACTAGCATAACATGCTACAGAATATCAAGATGATCAAGTTCCCTCTGAAACACATTGTAACAGGGCTGACGTCAATCGACATAGATTAGATAGCCCTTAGGCAAGTCTGCTTTCTGCTATCCCTGCTCCTAGAAAGCAAACTACATCCTATCAGTTTAGCTGATAGGCATGCCAAAAAGCATGTACTAGGTCAACAGCTATGAACCAGGCCAGGGGCTACATTTATTTCCTGCTTCAGGGATACCACCATGTCCAGAACTGCAGCTGCAGCCACGTTACTATCTTACTATGTCTGTGATCATCTACAACCATTGATCAATGGTAAAAAATAAAATCAAATCTTAATGAATTTCCCACACCACTAAATGGATTCATCAGCAAAAATATGAAAAGGTCCTTTCCTCAAATAGAAATAATATGTGGCCTCTCTTTTATGAATGCTGCAACCTGTTGCCCAGGGAGGTGTTAATAGGTTTGTGGAGTTCAGGCCTAGAATAGGAAGAAAGTAAATTGCCCAATAAGTGGTTGGTGGGAGATCTTGGGCTTTGAGGTCAAAGGGAGGTCTGATCTTACTCCAGGACAGAGTTGGATTCCTTGAGTTTAAAAGGATGGTTAAGTGGCGGTTTCCATAAGAAGCAGAATTCTGTATCCTATCCAGGGCAGCACCGTTGGGAATTGCCAGACCTCTGAATGGAGGGGCAGCACAGATGTGGGATGAAGCCACTAAGCATCCTTAGTGCAGTGAAGGTGCTGATGGCTGAGCTCACACAGGCGACCCAGGGGAGTTACCCATCTGAGAATGGTGAGAGCTTAGACAAGTAGCATCTCAGTGGTGACTAGGATGGACCCAAACTGGAGGCCAGTTCTTGTGTAATCCCAAGGGACAAGAAAAAAAAAGGTCCATGAAAATTTATTGTATTTGAACAGCCTATTATTCAGGCAGCTTGCAGCTGCAACAAACTGCATTTATTCAGTAAGAGTCTTAAAGGTATTTTATCCTGGAGTGTGTATAAAGCAAGTTGACATCTTGATATAAAATTACACAGAAAGCAGACGCCTAACCATATTTTAACAATGAGGGCAAACCCGTGAATAACAATGCAGAAATGAGCTTATAACAAAGGACCCACCCTTTCTTTCCCTCTCTATAAGTCTGCCATTCTTGCTTTCCTGCGGCTTCCTCTCAAGGCTTTTCATAATAGTCTTAACAGCCATGTCAACATACCGCTCTTTAAATACTGTTTAAGAGGCACTACTATTGGAAGACTGTACTCAAAAGAGAAGTTGTTGCCCTGCTCCCCACATCCCTCGGCTAGAAAGTCAATAAAATCTTATTTTACCAAGAACTAAAATATTACGTGTAATGTTTTCACAAGGAATATTTTTTAAATCAACCATGCTATAAAAATAGTGCTGCTCACTCCATCAGGTCTTAATTAAAGGCAGACTTCTCAACACACTTTGAGAAGTAGAGTAATTTGCCCGAGGTCTGCGGCTTTCTACATTATTCTAGCTTCAGCACAAAGAAAGCATTCTCTGCTTGCCTCTTCCCAGTTGCATAATGGCTAAAAAACTATCAACAGAATTTTCTTCAGCCTAAAGTTGGAAGCTATGTTTTATTGGATTTTAAAAACACCCTTTAAAATATCTGAGCACTACATCTCGTTGACAAAATCAGTGGTTCCTCTCCAATTAGTGAAACAAATGGCACCATATTTAACTCGACAGATGTCATACTTGAAATCTACCTGCCTATTCACACTCCCTTCTTAGGGCTTGAAATGATACAAATCCCTAGAGAATTTTTCTTGTTCCAGATCAATGAGTACTTAACACAAGCATATTTTTTAAAAACTGTAGAATTATTCCAAAAATAATTCTATAAAAAGTATTTTTAATTCTACTGCAAGATACTCATGGGAATCCAAGAACATTTAAATCATAATCATACACTATTCAAGAGCCACAGCCTTCCAGAAAACAAAAACGAACAACTGGCATCAATGTGATTACACAGTACATGCTAGGATGCTCAGAGTTTTAGAGGAAAAAGGGAAGACTCAAAATGCCCCAAAGAAGCTTCTGTAAACATATTTCTATAATTTACCCCCACTCGTTCTCACTGGTCTACTTGTGGTCTAATAATGATGTAACAGGATCTGGATACATCATGCACCAAATGACACATGAACGTTTTTTTCATCAACATGAGCTCATACACCACCACTTTCTAAGTCTATGATCTTCAAAAATTAAAAAAAAATAATAACTATTAGAATATTATGCTCTGGTATCTTCTATAGGTCATGAATGTTCAAAACACCTGGAAACAGTGTTCTCTAGGATATTCTCCAGGAAAGCTACAGGTCCAGTCCTGGATACCTCCAGGAAGAGTTTGGCTCTTAATGGGCACATTTACAGCTTTTGCAAGGAGTCCATAGCCCAGGTTTGTCCTCCGGAAACACCATAACCTGAGAGCTACAATAAGCAAGTCTAAGAAGGTGATTTCTCCCAGGATCCATAGTCACTGTTTAAAAGTTTTCTTTCTTCCCTTCAGCCAGAATTTGAAGGACTTTCTAGGCCCTTAAATGTTGCAAATGAAAAAGTACCACTAAAAATGAAAAAAGAAAACCACAATGGAAAACATTGGTAGAGAAGCTTCCAAACCTACTCCCAACAAGGGAACTGAGTAAACAGAGATAAACTATGACCTATGAGGTCTCTTCTGTGTTTGCTGCAATTAAATATTGTCCTATATGAACCTTAAGTTTGTGAAACACATTAGAATCAGCACCAGATGCATCACCCTTAGCTTGTTGACAAAGAAAGGAGATCCTCAAAGTTTACGCTGGTGCCAACAATATAAAATGTACCTTCAAAAGATGGATTAACGACACTGCCTTCTTTTCAGTGTTTTTCTCTGCAGTACTCTTGCTGGCAAGTGCAGTACGTTGCCGGTTTTTGGACAGTTCCTTTGCAGAGGAATAAGACTTTAGTGGTAATGGTGGTGGTTGACTGGTTTTTACTGGGGGTGTTCTTTTCCTCTCATGAATGGCAATGTTGATTCAGGTTTGATGTAAGACCCCAATAACCAATAACCCCATGTTGGCAAATACTTCATGATTCAAATGAAAGCACATAGATTTTACTTCTTCTAAATTGATGATATAATCCTGTCAGATTAAGAGAGAAAGAAAGAAAAAGCAGAGAGCAAAGCTTCAGTTTCTAGTTTCAGCGCAGCCATACCCTGCTATGGTGTCTCTGACAATGGCCTGCAAGCCCTCACCCAGCAAAACGGGCCGCACAGGCCCACAGCTACTGCGCTAAGAAATGCTAACTTGCTTGCTCTTGTTCTCCGTCTCTGGCCACACCACTCTCAGTTAGTTTCTGATTCCTGTTGTTACATAAATAAGAAATGTAATCAAATTCGACAGTGTGTCTCTCTGATGGAGGAAAGGAGGGTGAGTGAGCTGTGGGGGCTTCTTTCTGCCAGTCTGCTGCCAACCTGAAAAGTGTCTGTTTATTGGTTGATGGGTTGGATTGTTTGTTTTACTAGGAGAGAATCATGGAAAGAAAAACAAAATACTTTTCGAAAGTCAAATAATGTTATAGGCTGAGGAAGCCTGGTCCGTATAGGTGACCTACTTGAGCTGGAACAGCATTCCTTCGAGAAAGAGCTCTGTTACTTTCTACAGAATCATGTCTGTGAGGTTAAAGAACAGACACATAGGATCCATCCTAGTTTGATACTGGTAAAGCAAGTCTGAATTAAATCAAAAGATGTCCACTTGTATGTACTTCCCATCTAATATAACCGATTTAATCAAGCCAAGAGCAGAAGGCAGTGCAAGTGAAACCAAAGTCAGTACTCAGACAACTTCACGGAACAGGTAGCGTCCGAAGATCTAGTAAATTTATCAGATTAAACACATATCTTCTCAGAAACTAACACAACGTTGTAAATTAACACTACTTTGGTGGGGAGGGTAACAGCTCAGTGGTAGAGCGCATGCTTAGTGTGTATGAGGTCCTGAGTTCAATGATGGGAGCTGTGTCAAGGTCACTCTGTAAGAAGTGTATGCAGGACATTAGACATTTTTGCAACCATCTCTGGAAAATACAATCTGAAACACAGAAAGGCAACATGGACCTGATACAGACATGACATTAATGCTATTTATCCCTGTTTCAGAAATGATCACATCCACTGAACCTTTACCGTGTTTCCAGCATTGCTAAGTGCTTTACGTGCCTTATCTTATTTAATCTTCACAACACGTCTTTGAGATACAGTGCACTAAATTCTCCATCTTTCAGAGGAAGAAACTGAACTTTAGAGAAATTAAAATAACTTGTAATAAGAAGCCTCTGCCAACTCTAACAGCAACATCATTGAAACGTAATAAAACTAATAAACCAAAACACAATAAAAATATCCAATTGATAAAAATGAAGATTCCCTCTTACACAATTAGAAAAATATAAATACAAGAAGAGTAACTTCATGCTTTTCACTTCTTTATTCTCTTTTGTTTTAATCTTGTCCAGAAATGATCTGATATATCGGTAACTAACCCCTCTAATGTCCCCACTCTCTGCATCTACAGGAAGTGTAATGGTAACTAGCACTAAGAATGGCAAAACCCTTTTTACAAACCTCCATTAGAACCCACTGTTTCTTACACTGGTATTTGCCATGGTTTTTCCTTAACTTCATTTTGAAAGACATCCTTGCAGGCATTTTTTACTACTATGACCATACAACATAAAAACAAGTGGAAAATATAGAGAAATTAGACCATTCACACTAACTGGTAAATGTTTTGAAAACGAGATTAATCATATTTCCTTGTTCTATTGAACTTTTCTTATGGGGACTTCTGCTTAAGAACTATGCCAATGAAAAGAGAATTTAACTAATATTTCTAGCCCAGTCTGCTCTCATCTTTAGGATAATACATGCAAGAAGAACTACTCACAGGAAAACGTTTTGTTCATAAAGTACCCTCTCCTCTTATCCAAACTACCTGACGTATAAAAATTATCACGTAGATTTTACCATGTTATCTAACTCTACTAGTTCTTTTTTAAAGTCAGTGCAGGCAGTGAATCATTGTAGTACTTGAGATCTAGAATGTCTGTAACAAACACTAATTTGAATGGAACATCTCAGCCCTGAGGAGTGGGAATGTCTTGAAGACTAGGGACAGCTGGTAACAGAAAAATCGGGACAGATCGTTGTTCATGTATTACTTTCAGTGTCTGGGTAATGAGAGCAGTATCAAGGGTAATATTTTCCTGAGAGCACAATCAGAAGTAGTATTTACATGGGCACCAAGCTGTGGGATGATTCATAGGAGATACGTCATCTCATCAGCAGAGCTCTCCTTAATCCTCACTCAAGCAGAATTCATTGGATCCTCATTCATTTGTACCATATTATTTTATCTCTTAACACACTGCACAGTAATCAGTACAAATTCTTGCCATGCCACTTACCCACTGTGCAACCATGGGCAAGTTACTCAGCATTTCTGTGCCTCCATTTTCTCATCTGTACAATGGGAATAATAACATACTTCTCTCATAGGATTGTTAGCAAGACTGAAGCATTCAGTAAAAATTAACTATTAATTATGTTTGTGTCTCTCTTCCCCACCATGATGACTTAGGAAAAAAGGGATCAGAAGAAACAAATAACACACACCAAGCTTTTAACTTAGATACCTATAACACAATCATTTCTTATTACAGAGAGGTAAGTCTAAAAATTCCAGCCCCAGTGACATTTTAACTGGACACTAATGATACTTGCTAAGAAATGCATGAAGGACAGTATCAGCACAATCAAAGGCTTTGTTCTTAAACGCCCCTTCAACCTGTCTGTGTTTATTTCCTCTGGACCCTGGCCATCTTGCTTTATTCTCTTGCCTCTCCTACTGGGCTTTTCATCCTGATTCACCTTCTGAACTATTTCTTGGTTCATGAATGTTGCATTACTTTCCCAAAATTTTCACTAGCTTGCTGCTTTCTGGAATAGTGTCTCATTATTTACTGTCCTTTGGCACCAGCCCAGGACTCCTTCCCTTCAGTGCATCTCCTCCCGCTGTGCAGGACCCTGACTGCACGGCTCTCCTCTCCCTGCCTAAACCAGGAGGGGCCGGCCAAGGCTGCCAGTATGTAAACTGACATCACCCAGGATGGGAAAGTAAAATGCAAAATTAATAGAGGAATCTTAGGGGATTTTGAGATTAAGAATAATCCCCCCCAGCTATTCTTTTTAATTTTTAAAAAGGAGCAAGAGGAACATAAACATGGACAGAACTTACAGTATTCAAATACTGAAGGCAAGACTAAGAGTGTTGAGAATTCCAAACTCTTGTGAGAGCTTGAAAAGTGGAGTCTCTTATTTCTGCTATTCTTGTACAGCAAAAAGAGCAGAGACCTGAGGCCCTGACAGACACAGGTCAAATTCAGATTCTGTCGCTAAATAGCATAAAACTGAGACCTTGACCTGTTAAATCTCATCTGCATAATATGTTTAATAATGTCTACCTTACAGGAATGTTGTAAAGATTAAAGTCAATATAGACCAACTGCTCAATAAAGATTTCTTGAGTGATAAGTGCTGAGAATGCCCTTGAATTGAAAACAAGTCTCCAAAAGAATGAAATGGAAGGACAACTGTCAGGCTGGGAGAGACTGGGGATGGAGAGGTATGGACAGTCAGGTACATTTCTCTCACCTAATGATGTAGGGTAACAGTTATGCAATGGATAACCTTTTGTTTAAAAAAGTCCTGAGACAGATATATTAGCAACTAACAAGATATTTCCTTTTCTCTCTGAGTTAATTTTTACAAGCTCCTTTTGTAACTCAAGTGAGTAAACTCAAGAGAAAATACATGAGTTGGAAGAAGGAAAAACCAAGCATCTCAGCCAACTCCCAGCCATCCAATGGCCCTGAGGGAACTTGGGACAAGGAGAAGAAATCATATTTGTCCCTCTATGCACAAAAACGGGTGGAGTCCTGTTATGGAACTTATTTATATTGGAGGAGAAACTATAATTTTTAAACTTTCACCTGAGCTATGCATGCAAAAAAAATGAAGTCTGAAAGTAGGTATCATTTTGTTTCAAACATATAGAGAGGTTTATTAATGGAAAACAAAGTTTCTCTGCTTTAGAAAAGGAAGTGAAAGCTGGGGGTTGGAAGCTGGCAAAGGAACAGAAGAAAAAAGACTTGGGAGACAGTAAGGGCTTAACTGTGACCCTTCTCCCTAAATTCATACGTTGAAGCCTTAAACCCCCATACCTTAGAATGTGACTGCATTTTAAGAGACGGTCTTAAAAGAGGTAATTAAGTTGAAATGAAATTGTAAGGGTAGACCTTAATCTATTCTGACTGGTGTCCATGGAAGAAGAGGAGATGAAGACACAAGACATATGCACAGAGGAAAGCCGTGTTAGGACACAGGGAGAAGACAGCCATCTACAAGCCAAGGTGAGAAGCCTCAGGAGAAACCAAACCTGCTGGCATCTTGATCTTGAACTTCTAGCCTCCAGTGCTAGGAGACAATAAATTTCTGTTGTTTAAGCTCCCTAGTTGGTGGTATTTTGTTATGGCAGGCTAAGCAAACTAATACAAGAGATTACAGGGAAAGGAAAGGAGAGGGAGGGTGAGGCTGTGACCAGGAGAAACGGCCTGTACGAAACAGTGGATGGATGACCAGTGGAGGCCATGGTAGGACCGTGATGACTACTGTTAAATTTTCACTTTTGAATTGCAGTCAGTGATAATGAAATTCCATTGTACAACTTCGAAACTTCAATATGGTCTGCTAAACACAAATGCTTTCTGTTATTGATATTTTGGTCAACGCAGGAATTGGGGCAGGATTCAGAATGTAGAGAAGTGATTTAGAAAAAAGACTGCAAGTTGCAAGAATCAAGAGAGTTAAAAACTAAAAATTCAGTAGATACAGATGTCAGAGCAAGAGGAGACAACGGAGACTGAGCAGCGGCTCCTGGGTTGTTACCAGACAGTACCGAGTGAACGCCCTGTGATAAGGCAGGTTCTGCCCTTCAGGGCCCACAGGGATTTTGGAGGGCCTGGAAAGTGAATCTTAAGTAGATATGAAAAAAGGAAAATGTTTAATAGGTGGTTGCCATTTGGCATATTACTTTCACACTGAATCTCACATTACTGCAAGACAGTTACACAGACCCACTGAGTCTGAGCTCAAATTCCTTCTGAAAAGTTCCAGTGAAATAGTCAATACTGTGCTACTATAACTTTAGCAGAAAACAGGTGCTTAAGTGATGTGTGTTGCATCTCTGCTCCTAAATTTAATAGCAAGTAACCCTGATTAGACTAGTGTCTCAACACTCACCTTTTTCTTGATAAATGGCCACATAATCAATAATAAATACGCTGGTACATAATCGAGACTAAATACCCTAGTGCACTGACGTGAAAGACAGTGAGAAGAATGAAAACGGACTGAAAAGGTTCTCACACGTTCTAAATACTTCGGTATCTCTAAAGCACACACACGTAACTGTCTTGTCTAGCATGTAAAACAAAGTACTGTGGAACAGACTATCTGAACATTTTACTTTATTTTTCCAGCCAGCTAAAGAAAGATTTCTATATAACAAGAATAGAATTTTCCATCTAGTGACGTTTCTGAAGAAGAAAATTTTTATTATTGAATTTCACCTCTAGTAATTACTATTCCAAGCATCTGACTTTGAGGGGGCTCAGATGTAGTCTTTGTCAGTTTCCACCAGGTTTCCCAGTGTAATTGCAATTTCTAAGACTGGGGTTTGGATCGTACGATTTTTGTCAATTCAGCAAAATGTACACAAGTGCTGTGGTGAGAGTTTCCTCTTCCTAAGGCTATGCTTATGGGCAGGGAAAAAACAAAGTCGGCCAACGAATAAACTGTCATTATCACTTTGTCATAGTAGACCTTCTAGACATCTGTTTTACTACTTAAACAGGAAGTTAAAGAGACAAGAGCTTTCTTCACAAACCTAACTTCACATATTTGAAAAAAAAAAACTGCATAAGATAGAACCAAAAATAATCGCTTAATACCTTCTTGTTTAGCTGTAAGTTACTTTCCAAATTATTACACCTCAAAACAGGAAGCAAACTCTGTTGACTGGGTTTTACAAAGGAGTTTGCTTTCCATGATTTTCTAGAAAGACAAAAATAAACGTCTTTATAACAGCCAAATCTGAATGGTAAGTATTTTGATAGTTAACACTATGAACACAATCCACTATTTTAATACATTTATCATTACATAATGTTATACTGCATATTTATTTGTTAACTTTGAAATAGTTAGCCTTGTCATTAGAATTCAAACTCCTTGAAGGCAGGGGCTTTGTATGGTTCAGTGCAGTTTTGTTGACAGAACGAATGAATTCCTGACAGTTACCAGTATAGGTTTACATATTACATTTCTTTTTTTCTAGAAAAATAATTAAGTTAGTTGCACCATAAAATTATGACACAAAATAAAATATTTCTGTCATTTCATGATTGTAAACGTTAACAAAATTAATCAAAAGATATTTTGTGACCACTTTGGGTAGTACATTACTCACTTACTGCTTTTTCTCGAAGTTTTGGCTTTCCATGACTTTCAAATACAAAAGCAAAAAAATAGAAGACATAGTAACAAAGATGCTTGGTGGGATCATATTTCCTTCAAGATGATGAGATAACAAAAGGAGGCATTTCTCAAAATAAGTGATTCATCTTGCACTGGATTTTAAGTATATTTTTAAACGGAAATGCATTCATGAGTTTCCACACATTATGAGTGAAACCAAAGTTTAAGTAGAAGTATCTTTCTTTAATTGACAATTATCTTTTTACGTTTCAAGCTTTCCAGTAATTAAGTAAGAAATAATTTCTGCATTATCTGCATTGGACAGAGCATGCTAAGTAATATAGATAAATCAACTATAATATAGATAAATCAAGCAATATATTCCAGAAAAACATGATTTTTTAAAAAACTATTTTGATCAATGAAGTTAGATGTAACAGTCTGGCTCTCTTCTTTTCTTTCTTTTAGGGGGTCAGGGCATGTGCTGTGGCCAATGGTTTCGCTGGATGATCAAGAGCTTGGAAGAAGCATGATTGTGAAGGTGGGGACAAAGAAACTGGGGGAAGAGGTATGTGGATAAACTTATCAGAATAGCCAAAGATAATGAAGGTGTCTGTGCCCCACTGAATGCGCACCAAAGGGTGATGCCAGCAGAGGAAGATTATAATAATCAGTTGGGTGGGATGACATGTTCTGTGGTCACCAGTCAGTCCCTTTCCCCAGGCTCCCTGTCCTTGCCCAGTGGGCTCATGAGCCAAGTGGCCATGGTGGCAGGGATGGGGTTACGCACGGGCTCCCCCTCACCAAGGCCGACCAGGCTCCGCCCACTGCTGAGTGCCTGATCTGCAGCAGGAGAGACCAGCACTGAGTCCCCTTGCTTACAGAGCCACCCGCAGGGTGGTCAGCCAGCTACCCGGCGGCAGGTCTATTACACTGGAACGTTTCCATCAGGGAAGGGGCAGCGCTTCATCCTTACTGGAACAGGCGCTTATTCTGGACATGGATCTGCCCTCCCTAAGGCTCTCTCCTGCTATGAATGTTCACTGAGCTCCAGTCAGACCAGCCTACAGTCAGCTCCTCAGGCACACCTGAGGTCTTCTCTTTTCTTGGGGTCTTTGCCCATACTGCTCTGTCTCTCTGGGACATTCTTTTCTCTGCCTTTATAGCCTGTTCCTTCTCATTCTTTACATCTCAGCTTATATATCACCTCTTCAAAGAAGCCATCCTTGACCACACTATCAAAATAACATTTTTTGTGATTCTCACGTTCCGTGTTTCCTTAGATTCACTTTTGTATCATTTTTTTTCCCTTTTCTCCCACTCTCATCTAAGTCAGAGGGAGAAGAGATGTTAATTACCATTAAAAAGGAGCACATTTAAAATTCTACGGTGATTTAGAGGAGAGAGATAGTACTACTTCGGGGATGACCCAGAAACGTTTTGCAGGAAGGATGCTGTTCCTCCCACGTAGTGGAAGAGATGGCATGCCTCCGCGGACGGGTGGCTCAGGCAACCAGTGTGAACGTTCGGGACAAAGGCAACAGTTGTCCCACTTGAGTCCAGCTTCCTCTCCTCTGTTAGCTTTGTGCTGTTGCTACCTGTTTGTCAAACCTCACCGATTTCATGATGTTCGTTTTACCTCTCCTCTGCTCATAAACTAGTGGTTAAAAAGAAGTTGTGATTAATCACGTTTACCTTAGCTGCTCTGAGGCATCATCCTTCTGAGTGTCTACAAAATGGTATAGAGTCACATGGCAGGCAGGCACAGGTAGTCTCGTGGTAGTCCAGGAGCAGAGGTGTGGTAGCAGTTCCACAGACTCCGGACAGAAAACCAGGAGAAAGACTGTGAGCTGGGCTTTGGAGCCCCCCACCCACCTCCCCTACGGTCCAGGCACGTAATAACCGTTTATTCTTATTGTTCTTACTCACAATCATATGCTCTTCTTTCTAGTTCTATAAATAGTGCTCCACAGTCATCTTTAATAAATGTTCTGTACTACCACTGCACCCTTGAGAAGGTGAGGGCACCAACTGAGTCAAAAGCCATAGGTATTTCCAAATTCTAAGAGATGTCAAAACATGGCCTGTGCATTTGCATCAACATGGATGGACCGGGAGGGCATTACGCTAATTGAAATAAGTCAGACAGAGAAAGGCAAATACTGTGTGATATCACTTATACGTAGAATCTAAAAGAAACAACAAACTAATGAGTACAATAAAAAAGAAGCAGAATCACAGAGATAGAGAACAAACCAGTGATAACTTGTGGAGGGGGGGGAGGAGGGGCAATATAGGGATTGGGGATTTTTTAAAAAGGTTAAGATGGGATTATATGAAATTATGTGTGTGAAACTTCTGAAAATTGTAAAGCACTATAAAACTTGAAAATAAATTATTATTTTTTTAAAAGGATGGTTGAAGTAGGTGATGCTGTTGCTGGTAAAATAAAACCGAAAATGAAAAAAAAAAAAAAAGGCCTGTGTTCTACCTTAAATGCCACAGGCAAGTCAGTGGATTCACTGTGAAAAACTACTGCTGCTCAATGCTTCTGAGCTCAAAATCACAGCTACTTCCTATGTTTTCCTAGAAGATTCGTGGGGCCACCCCACCCTGGCTTGTAAGCTTGTTCCAGCTAGATGAGTTGGACGAGATGGGAGCACCAGCTTACCTGAGCCGCCAAGTATTACCTTTGTTCTAAAGGGTAATTATGATCCTGAATTCCCTGGAAGTATGGGCATGGCTACTTACACTTTCCTAAACCAGAATGCATTTACAAACAGTACCATTTAGCTATTTTCAATTAAGCTTTCATTTCCAGAGTTCTGGTGCAGGAAATCCTGCATGGATCCTACCCACCATTAAAGTCATTCTAGCAGGACTTGGTCAGAACCTGCTACAAAACTGGTGTTTCAACAATGATAGTGACGGAATGCGTGTCCTCTCAAAACGCAGCTGGCAGCTTTTATTGCTGAGCTGATTTTTGTTAGTATGATGACTGGGACCACCATCCACCAAAAGGAAGAGACAGAGACAGAGAGGAGGGGAGGAAGGAAGGAAGAGAAGGAGGGAGAGAGAGAGAAATTTCCATCAATTGTTTTCTATGTATACATTTTTTAAAGTTTTGTTTACACTTCCCATGGAAAAGGTGATGTTGCCCAATTAAGACATGCGCTCATTTCCCTAAACAGCTCATAATTTTCCGTCCGTAGAAAAAAATTGTCATTTGACTTCAGTAAGCTAAAAATACTCTAGAAATAGAGGGAACATAAGCTGAATGTTAATCACAGTTTCAGACTGAATTTCCCAACAGACTATCCATCTAAATAGAGTGACTGCGGGTTCCTGAAGATCCCCCGCTCCCAGTTGCTCTGCTTCCTTTGCTACTACGACATACAACCGCTTTCCTCTTCAGCATGTACGTGCAGAATGTGCCTGAAGAAAGGAATTTCATTTTTTAATGTTTTAAAATGTTTTTCGATTGCTGCCTATTTGTCAAATCTCCCAGCTGTCACTAAAGTGGTTTTCTTTCTTCCCCTTTGGCTTGTAAGACAGAAGTTACAAACTAACATGATTTCTTACATTTAATATGGTGTATAACTTTATGCATTTACCTGAAGTGTATTTCCCATACTTTGAATTTAACACAGGTCTAAAATCACAGGTATCATTTCTGAGCAATGATAATATTTAACCCTCCCTGAGTGCTTACTGAGTTCCAGGTGCTGGTCTAAGATACCCGTGCGTGCGCCCATTTAATCCTCACAACAGCATTCTGAAGGAGGTGCTATTTCTGTCCCTACTTTACAGAGGAGGCCCAGAGAGGTTAGTTAACTTGCTCAAGATGCCTCAGTTAGGAAGTGACCAAAGGAGCCTGATCGCAAAGCCCTTGCTCTTACGGATAAAAGCACTGAATAGCCGTAACGCCTTGGGACATTTCAGGAAGGCCTTCTCTTCTTTATATTTGATGCCAGAAAGCAGTGAGCGGATCTGTGACTTACACCAATTCTAATTCAAGGTTTGACCTCACCTATCAGGTCAGCTAACAAGGCCCTTAGTTCACAAGAGAGAAGGTAAATTTTCTGGGTCTGACACCTCCACACAACAAGGCTATAGGATTGCCTCCTCCCCTCCATCAGTTCTGCGCTGTTGCTGCCCACTGGTCACGCTCCCTGCTTTCACTATGAAATATTTCCCTTTCCTTTGCTGGCAAGGAGTTCACTGAGAGGCTGTGATTATTAATATTTATAATGTACATAGCAAACATCATTTCCTATATTTACCATGGCTGATGATATCATGCAAGTATCTAAAACAAGTTAACAAACGTCAAGGTTATAAGCAACATTTCTGAGAAAACAGATTTTTTAATTCCCTTTTAATCAAAGCTGTTGCCCTTCTCTCCAAGAGGACAGCTGTATTATCTGATTCCATGTCATCTTCCCATTTTCTTTCTCTTATCTCTAAACTCCTTTATTTCCATTTTGTTCTGCCTTTATTCTCTTTACATATTCATTTTAAGAATTATCGATCTAGAAATGATAGCATCTCCCCTCCATTTAAAAAAAAAAAAAGGAAATTGTGTTCACTGAGACAATAACAGAAGACTTGGTTTGAGGCAGAGTGCAGATCTGGCTCCACTAGCCAAACGTTCTTAGGAATGCATCTGCTCTGGAAGACCTTGAGCAGCTCTGATCCTTGAAACAGAGACAGTGTCAGTGCTAAAGGAACAGTTGCTCATTTGTTTATTTGAAAATCCCTGAAGATGATGTCAAGGAGAAAGGAATATGGATCCTTGATTTTCTGATATTCTCCTTAAAATTCCCACATTCCCGGTATCAAGCAGAGTCTATCCAGAGAACTAGAAACCAATATGCACAACAAAGGGAATTAATACTATGAAAGATGGAAGATCTGAGAAGCCAAATAGGATCCCTGAGACAAGGCCACCACGTGCCTCTGTCCTCCCTAAGCCAGAGGAGAGAAAGGGGATGTTATGAGAGCCCCCAGCCCTCAGAGCCACCAGGTGAAGGCTGAGGCCATGAGGAAGGCACAGGCACCGTCAGAGATGCTGCCAGATGCAGAGAGAGAAGACTCACGGGGCTTCTCCCTCCTTCCTGCCTGCCTATCTGCTGTCAGCGCCACCCCCTGATGAGCCAAAGGCGGGGTGACACGGGGGCTTGGGAATGTAGCCTGCAGGGCCATTCCCTCAGATGCAGAGCCAAGCCCAGAGGATGAGAGGGCTGGAGCTGACAGCAGTCAGGCCCTAGACAGCACACACCCCCACCTCTCTTCCACTTTCCTGTGGCTCCACATAGTCATCTTTTCCCCATCACAGAGCTGTTACTCAGTCTGAAAATATGGAACTTCAGAACTCATGTGGTAATTGGTCAGTCATCAAATTATGTTACATCACCAGGATAAACTTCAAGGAATAATGTGTTTAAACTGCAAAAAAAAAAAAAAAAAAAAAAAAAAAGTCTGCCAAATCAATGTACAAAGGACCTTGACACAAAGCTCCATCTCTGGGACTTTTATTGAAATTTAGTTGCAGACTATTTCCTTATTGAGTTTTGTTTTTCTAATTTTCCTGGAATCCGTTCATAGAGTCGAATTTGGCAAACTTACACTGGTAAATCACAGTCTGCAAAATTACATTACTCCTTTATACTTCCACAGAGAGATTTCAGTGGCTGTTTCAGAAGAATAGAAAAGATGATGAAGGCTCAAAGAAAATAAGGCAATGTCCGAACTCTTTAAAGCTTTTTTTTTTAAATTTCTCAACTTTCAAAAAAAAATTGTCCTAAGCATTCATTATTGCTTATAATTTTAAAAACCTTAAGGTATGTTAAAAACCAACCCAAACACTGAAGTGTGAGAGCTAAGAGACATTTGCAACAATCTGATCTGTTTTTAACCAGATCTGGTACATTCTGAACTTCAGTCACCTCCCAGAATTCCTGTAACAAGTACCAGCAAAAATGGTTTGAGTTTCTTATAGAAGATGGAAGTTTGTTTGATTTTAAATCCCCAGCAAAGACTATGCTTTCAGGGATCATTTCTATAGTTGGTTAAATCCCCAGCAGCTGGCGTACTGCCTGACACCAAGTAGATATTCATAAATGTTTGCTGAATAGATTAGTCTCTGGGTCAGAAAGAGATTTTGGGGTATCACGGATGTTAACAAAGTAGGAATTAATCTTTTTAAAATTCCATTTTACTGTGTATTCCTTCTGCTCAAGAACCCACACTTTTTGTAATTGCCCATAGGATAAGGTTCCCCACTGAATATAGGACATTAGTTAAAGGTGAGTTTCAGATAAAGGATGAACAATTGTATAGTATAAGTATGTCCCAAATATTGTATGTATAAAAGTATTTGCATATTTGAGACATACTTACACTAAAACAGTATTCATTGTGTGTCTAAAATTCAAATTTAACTGGGCATCCTATATTTTCATTTGGTAAATCTGGCCAACCTATCATAGGATTAAATACAGATTTCTGTTTCATAATGGTTTAAAAAATGGCTTAATTACCATAGTGAGTAGAGATGGCCACCCAATGAGGTTAGCCAGACATCAGCAGACAAACTAATATCTACCATTATTATAAATAATCTTTAATAATTTTTCTGAACAAAACAATTTGGTTTACAAATAAATAAATAAATCACTAAATAAATAGGAAAAACATCTGTGACATTAAGGAGAATTATGTTTTGAGTCCTCATCCTACAATTAAGTGAGCATATGCCACTGGAAAGTCATTTACCCTCCATAACGTTGTAAATTGATCCTAACTCCTTCCCCTTGGAAGAAAACAAAGACCTACATTAAATTATGAAAGTTCCTTTACACTCATTTCTCTCTCACTCCCTTCCACTGAAGTATCACTGCTACAGTCTGAATGTTTTCATCCTCTCAAAATTCATGTTGAAACCTAATCCCCAATCTGTATCAGGAGGTGGAGTCTTTGAGAGGTGATTCAGTCACAAGGGTGGAGCCCTCATGAATGGGATTAATGCCCGTGTAAAAGAGACCCAGAAAGCTCCCTTGCCCCTTCTGCCATGTGAGGACACAGCAAGAAGATGGCCATCTGTGAACAAGGAAATGGGCTCTCACCAGTCATCTAACCCACCAGTGCCTTGTCTTGGACATTCCAGCCTCCAGAGCTGTGAGATATATGTTTGTTTATAAGCCATCCAGTCTCTGGTATTCTGTTGTGTCACCTTGAACAAAGATGGTAACCATTTGATCTGTATTAACCCCACAACTCTGGATATATTTATAGACATATATGTATTTATGTACATGTCATTTTTTAGTAAAAAAACTGAAATCAGATTTCACATATTATACTGATACTTTCATTTTCATTTAATGTCTAAAAGTCTTCAATGTCTAAAATCATTTATTTAATTGTACTAAATGGATAATACACACAGTTGTGACAAGCAGTCTCTAAACTGGCTTCCCTATGGTCCCCAACTCCTGGTACTCACACCCTGGCATAATTCCCTACAGTTGAGTGTGGGATGGCCTAACAACTTGATCTCACAGGCAGAAAAAGGCGAAAGTGATAAGATGTCCCACAGAAGTGTAGGATGTAAAATTTTGACTTCCATTTTGCTAGCAGACTCCTTCTGTTGCCTTCTTAGCTTGCATGCTTTGATGAAGCAAGCTGTCATGTTAGGAACAGGGTAGGCATCCAGCCTCTGGGATTAACAGGTCAGAGGCTCTCTGTCCGGCAGTCCTCAAGGAACTGCACCCTGCCAACAGTCATGTCAGCTTGGAGCAGATCCTTCCACAGTCACGTCTTCAGGTGAGACTCCAGCCTTGGTCAACAATCATTAACAGCTTTGTGAAGACCCTAACACAGGGGACCCAGCTAAGCCATATCTGGTTTCCCGACCTTCAGAAACTCTGAGATGACAAACGTGTGTTATTTTAAGCTGCTAAATTTGTGGTAATTTTGCTACACAGTAATAGGTAATTAATGCACACATGATACAAAATTTAAAAACTATAAAAGTTGTTTCTGTTAAAATTTAACTTTCCTTCCCATCCTTTACTCTAGCCAATCAGATCCACTTCCCAGAGTCAAACAGTGTTACAAGCATCAACTCATATCATCAATCTGAAAGCATGTTAAATGTTTAAAAGACAATAAATAAAAGTATTAACATCATTATTCATACTAAAATTCCTAGATTTACAAAAGACACTAAGATTTTGAGTTACTGGAAGGTGAGAACAACAGGGATAATTATATAATTATCTCACAAGGGACTATATGGAAGAGGCAGAAAAAGTGACAAGTGTGAGACGAACCCATGTAAGAAGGGTTATTTACATACGACAGAAATTCCAAGTGCAGTTACAAGATTGTGTCTAATGAGCTATTCTTATAACCAGAAGGAGTTCCGAAGATCCTAAAATACTTATCCTTAATATCATTGATTCAGTGTCCTGTGCTGACTATAAGGCAGGGCATTATTAGGACGAGTGAAAACAAAATAGAAAGCATTGTATTGCATGGTTCAAAGCCAGGTCCATGCATCTGACATTGCACATGGACTGTCCATCACACCTCAAAAATGCCTTGTGGTAGCTAGAAATGACAGTGTTGGAACTAGGGCAAGGGGCTGACATATGCTTGCGTTAAAGAACAAATTAAAAAAAAGAAACATCTTTCATCTGGAACAAGGGTCAGCCTTTTTCTGTAAAAGGCTGAAAGGCTTTGCAGACCAGATGGTCTCTGTTCCAACTACTCAACTCTATGTCATAGCATGAAAGCAGCCATAAACACTCCATAAATAAATGGGTGCAGTCGCAATAAAGCTTCATTTACAAAAAAAAGCTGTAGTGGATTTGGCCCAAGCACTTGCTGACCCCTGATCTAGAAAGGTAGACCAAAGGACAAAGACAGCTCAACTCTTTCAGTTTGGCACCTGATTAAAAGACTCAGATGCCAGGAAGACATCCCCTAGCTCATGCCAATTCCCACGCTCCTTTCTGAATACACTAATTTGACTGTCATTGAAGATATCTTTTTAAATTTATTTATTTATTTTTACTTTTTACTGAAGTATAGTTGATTTACAATGTTGTTTTAGTTTCAGGTATACAGCAAAGTGATTCAGTTATAGATAGATAGATCGATCGATCGATTGATCAATCTTTTCTGATCTTTTTCCATTATAGGTTATTAAAAGATACTGAATATAGTTCCCTGTGCTATACAGTAGGTCCTTGCTGTATATCTATTTTATATATAGTAGTTTGTATCTGTTAATCCCAAACTCCTAATTCATCCCTCCTCCCCCTTTTCTCCTTTGGTAGCCACAGTTTGTTTTCTATGTCTGTGAGTCTACTTCTGTTTTATATGTAAGTTCATTTGCATCATTGTTTTAGATTCCATATATAAGTAATATCATGTAACATTTGTCATTCTCTGCCTGACTTACTTCACTTAGTATGATAATCTCTAGGTCCATCCACTCTGCACATGGCATTATTTCATTCTTTTTTATGGCTAAGCAGTATTCCAATATGTATATATATGTCACAGAAAATATATTTTTTATTTGAACCAACATTGCTGCTCTCATCACCATTCTTAGTGATTTTCTGCCCATCTAGAACCTAAGTTGTCTCAGAGCTAAAACAGAGCCACAAGTTAAAAGCTACTCCTCCTTTTCTCAATACCCTGCCCTCTTACTGTCTATCTTCCAGCTGCTTGGGAAATTAGAACTAGAACAATGGTACTAGATTAAGAAATGTTATCATTAACAGGGGTCTCCTCTTTATCTTTTTGGATTTCTACTACCTGTTTGTTTGTTTTTTTTTCAAAGATACTCTCTTTTTTTGGCCTGATTTTTTTTTTCTTCCGAGGTATATTCAATTTACAATGTTGGGTTGTCAAAGATACTTTTTGATTAGCTGAACAGATAAATATGACCCATATTTTTGTATTATATTTACTGAAAGTAGTCTTTTAAGCACTTGATACTAAATTGTTGTTTCAAAACAGCTAGAATTAATATTTATAAACCCCAAATGTCTAACTAGATATTTTCTATTTTTGTGCTAAATTTACCCAAACACTTACAAGTTTTATTGATTTTGTAGCATTCTTTCCCCAACTCTCTTACCTATTTATTGTGTATTTTTATGTTTCATGGATTTTTGTTTAAAAATGCTCCAAACCTTCATGAGAGAGAAAAAGCTACACACTTAAAGCCTTATGTCCGCACATACCTGGTACAGGGGGATAAAATTTAACCGATTTTATTTCCTGGTCCTAGTTCTCCTGGTCTTGTGGTGAACACTCAGGATAAATGGTGGGACCACAAGAAATAAACCAGTTGCCTGATTTTACAAAAATGCTATGAAAGTAAAATATGCTTTAGGAAAACAGACTTCCTGTGTATAGAATTTTTATTCTTTTTCTTAAAAAGGAGTAAAATGTTTTTCATTACTTTACATCCACAGTCAAAGATTATGAGAGTTAAATGAAAGTGTGTCACTTTTATCTTTCTAAATTCAGAATGCCATCATCTCTAAAACACAAACTGGATTCTTCAGTGACCAAGCTTGATGAAGCAAGATGCTTGAAATCTTACTAGAGGTTAGGACACCACAATTTTACTTGTGTCCAAACCAAGTCCACATAAACAAAAATAAAGTGAAACCCCAGCCTGAGACACTTTGGCACCATCTAAAAGCGAGAAAGGCCACTTTCCTGACCCCAGCCTCCACTTCCTCCCAACCTAGACAAGTGGGTGTACCAGCTCTGCTGATATCCCATCCACAACCTCTTTCACTGCTTCAGTGAGAACCCTGGCTAACCCTCCAGCCAAGCTATGCTCCACAGACCAAAAGACCACTACGGTCTGGGGAATATCAGTGAAATATACAGGAAAGCGTCAAAACTCCAGCTCCCAACCATAAACAGTTTCTAACTTAACCTACAGTTTCCTCTAATTATGGTCATCTCCATATTGGGAACTAGGGTGAAACGTTTTAAAACTCTTCAAGTTTCCTAGAATTTACCACTTCTACAATATTTGAGCTGGTAAAAGGCATCTGAGACTAAAATTAATCTGTAAACACACTCCTAGCAGGGACTAGAAGTCATCCAAAACTTTTAGACAACATGACTTCAAGGTCACAAATATAACCAGGTAAATTGATTTTAACATCACTGCTACCTGTCCATCCACCCCTTTGATGGCCTTTTTGGCCTTCATGACCTGGCCAAAAAAAAAAAAAAGTACCCAAAAGAGCAATGGTCTAATTAAGAAGTAAAAGCAAATGATGCTGTGTAAACAGTCAGAAATTGCAGGATCAGTTCAATATTTATTGGGAGATAATTGTAGCCTCTCTCTTCTCATAGGCAAACTAACAACAATATTTAATGGAGCTTGCAGTATAATCAAAAAAGAACTCAGGAAAAAAACTGGAAAAAAAAAAAGAAAAGAAAAGAAAGAACTCAGGTTCCCTGATTTCCAACACTGGCCACTAAAACCTGTACCAAAACTAATTATTCTGGTAAAAGTGGAAAACACAAAAACAGAAGATCAAGAGAAACATGCTATCCTAATTATTTAAAATGTCCACTAACACTGCATATCGTCTCCTTTTAGAATTGAGTGATGTACTTATTGTATAAAATAATCAACTCCAATTTTAATATATCAGTAATTTCACAAGGACTAATTCAGTGCTTTAGAAATGGGGAAGCAAAAATGAATAGAAAATTATATAGATAGAAATTATAGTTTAGAAATTATAATACAGAATAAAGTTATAGCACTATCATTTAAATCCAGTCTCATATGTCTAGTGATCTGGCACACAGATGCTAACATTCAAAAACTATAGATTGAGCATTATAATGTGTACAGGTTTGCAGTAATTAAGGTATCTGCTACTATAACAGGTAAAAGGGATGTTAGGCAAGAGAAGCGTGTTTCTGGTTCATACAATATCCCAAAACAGGGTTCTTGGTCAGCAAGAATTCAAGCTATCTCCTCTTCCAATTTCTGCCCTCTGAAAATACTTCAGAGTCCTCTCCATTCAGCCAAATGGTGAAGAAGAAGGAGGAGACACAATTGTTTTTCAAGCACTTCAGCCTGGACATGAAACACTTCACTTTAGTTTATATTCCATTGACAAGAACTAGTCACGTGGCCAAACCCCGCTGCAAGGAAGGCTGGGAAATGTAGTTTCAGCTGGGCAGCTGCTTCCCAGCAACCACTCTTGAAGATGAATCTTTGCTATACAGCAAACAGCACCTGCCACAATGATTATGGTAGATACTACAAGGAATTCAAACACAGTAAGACATAAGGCTAACCATGAAATATGCCTTTGTCCAGATTTTTGGTATCTATTAAAATATGATGAGCAATTTCCTCAAAATTTAGCTAATCAAGATAACTAATATTCAAGGTCATTATATGTATTAAGTATGAAGCTAATGATGTTCACTCACAATCAGCAATCATGTATTTTGAACTGGTGACTCATAACAGTGTGAGATTAGCAGAGACGTATTAACATTCTCTCACACTGTATGGGTCATGACCATACCATGATATTAGCTTTGCCACATTATGGACAAAAAAAGTTTTGCATTTTTGTTAGATTTGAATCAATTAGAGACAAGATTATTCACTCTCTTTCCCAGATTTCTCAACAGTATCATTGTAATTTATAGCTTTTGTTGTATGCTTATTGGTTTTTTCCAACAAAGTTTGGTCAAAGTTGGATGCTTATAATTTTGATTCATATGTTAGAAGTTAGTTGCTAAACATCAATTCCTCCTCTGTATTGTATCCCAGCATCCTCTTGGAGGCCCTTCCTACCCCAAATGGCAAAACTCGACACTCCCTCCTCTGGGCTTCTACTGGCCCAGAATACATATACGCAAAGGTCTTTGTAAAGAGTAAATATAATCATGCATACAGAAGTGACTGCACAGTAGATGGCTTCTATTATAATTAACTGAAAAATTAAGACCATAATACTGAATTCATACAGTTGTTAAGCATATTAGACATAATATATACTTTTAAATCTAGTACATTATAGATATTCCATGAAAACATACATAATTCCCATTATTGTTATTTTGAATAGCTTTCCTTTTAATAAGCAAAGGCAGAAGTCCTGGGCTTACTTTGTTACCATAGGAAAGGTAAATTACAAGGAAGTATTTCTTCAGGAAAAAACAAGCAGTAGAAATTTGTTAAGCATGAAATAGGTGAAGAGAGGAGACAATCTGTTCACAAACTTTGATTCTTGAATAATGTGCCATCATGTACAAAGTGAACTTAATAGGTTGTCTAGCCCAGTCACATCCACAGATGCTTGGAAATAAAGAGGATGTGACTGTGGGAAAGGAAAATCTAAAAACATCTCCAGATTATGGAGAAGCCTGATGTTCCTGATCTGTCTGGCAATGAAACTGCCTCCTAAAACCACAGGCAGCTTTTTCCAGGAAAGAAACAAGCCAACCTCTTCAGTTACTTTGTCCTTGATCTCCTATTCTTGGTGTAACAGAATCTGAAAGAATGCATGTGACCCATACTGAGAAATGTCTCTAGAAAATCCATTTCAGGGAAGGTAAGAATATAAAATTCTCAGAACATCAAAGGTTGACTTATTAGAGCCATACATTGGGAGTGATTTCCCTCCTTTTAAATAAAGTTTTATTTTTATTAATATTACTGTAATAATGTACATTATTTTTTATCCATAACTTAAAATATAGCAAAAATACAAGGTAGTTTACTCAAAACCATCTTAAAGACTCCACAGCTTTTCACACTAGAGACTCTTTGTGTTCAAGCCTTCCCTTTCTGGTTTTTAATCTGAACTTCTCTTACAATCTTGATGCTATCTGTATTTCTAAAACCTGTTTGCTCTTTCTGTCATAATGTCAATGTTTTATTACTCATGGATTTTTTAAAAACCCATAAAATTGCAGATTTTCATAGCTGAAACTGACATTAAAAATCATCTTAGATTAACTTTATCAAGAAACCTGAGACCCAGACAAGTTAAAGGGCTTGCTGGAACCCCATAGAGAAGAAAAGAAGGTCCTAGCTCTTCAAATTCTACAACGGCATTATAAAAGCATGTATATAAATTGTTCAGAGAACCCAGCAGTTGCTCGAGCTCCCTGGAGCTAATACTAAACCAAGTGTTCCACGCAGCCCGCATAGGATTAAGCATTATAAAAACCATGCTCCTTCACTCACTTGCTGCCCACACACTTACTGCACCCTCGTAGGAGATGGCGGATGCAAACATGCATGAGACCCAGGCCCTGCTGGAGGGAGCTGACTCGTTAGTGGAAGGAAACAAGCAGGGTAAGGCAACAAACTACCACAGAGGCTGTGCGAGATCATGCACAGGGTGCTCTCAGGGTACAAAGTGAGAGTGGTCATTTCGATTTTGGTCAAAAAAGGCTTTTTAGCAGAAGCCTTGAAGCTTGATAGGAACTAAGTCTGGAAAGATGTGAAAATACTTCACAGGCAGGTGTGGACGGGACTGGATGGATGCTCTAGACATGGGGGCCATGTGATGTATGGAAGGCATGAGGATTTGAGAGTCTGTGGCACACTGGGGAGCACCGTGTGGCTCTGCGTGCTTGCTCCAAGAGGTATATAGGGAGGGAAGTTGGTGGAAGATAAGGCTAGAGAGACAGAAGGATGCCAGGTCTCAGAGGACCTCGTGTCCTGTAAAAATCAATGTTCACCCAGCCGGCCCTTTTTGATCACAGGACTCATGCCTAAAGTTCTCAGGTGTAACCCCCTCTGCGATAGCAACGTCTAACAGGACCTAGAGGAGTTCTACTGGGAGCTTTCTGAAAGCCACAGAAGATAATCATTGGGAATGACTCAACTTACATAAGAATCCTAGACATCTTATTACAGAGTTCAATTCTTTCATTCACTGAGTAAATATTTGCTGGCATACAAACTGCTACAGGATAAGCATATATTAGAACAGACATCTACTGAGGAATTCAAACATTTAAGAATGCAAACTTTAATTACTGATTATTTTAAATCATGGGTTTTTTTAAAACATAAATGTTATGCAGTGGAATAGGGACATTCACGTGAGGTATTCCTTGATTGGAATCGGCAAAACAGACAAAAACTCTTAGCCAACTGTGGCCAGAAAAATATGTGATGTAGAGGTTACTGTTGTTCAGTTTTTGTCCACTTTCTTTTGATTTTCTTCTGCTTTGCACTGAAATGGTCACATTTCATATCAACCTTATATGGATTCTCTACCTAAAATGACTCAAACATCAGATTTTTTTAAAGTTTATTTTTAATTCTTTTTTTTTGAGGGGAGGGAGGTAATTAGGTTTATTTATGCATTCATTCATTCATTCACTATTTTTTAATGATAGTACTGGGGATTGAACCCAGGATCTCATGCACGCTAAGCACGCACTCAACACTGAGCTATACCCTCCCCCCATCAAACATCAGGTTTTAAATAAGAATTCTCATAAACCGATTTCAAAGAATGATTTTCTCTCCTCAAATACATTCTGCAAAATGCCCATTACTGGCTGCTTAGTGCGGTAACCAGTGACAACACCTTACGAGGGCATGCAGCTGCTAGACTTTCTATTCGTACATCTCTGCAGCTTTCCATCCGGGGCCCCTCTGACTGCAGGCTCCTGTATTGTTGCCTATGTTGGTGATGATCTAGAGTTTCATGCTGCTGGGACTGGTGTTCCTATTTGAGCCCAACCCCAGAATACCTAATATTCAAAACACCCAATACTGAATACCCAATATTCAATTCCAGTGTAGACACAGGGTCTCCATTCTATGCCTTCTCTGTCCACAGCCCCACTGAGTTTACTGTTTAATCACACCTCCTTTACCTCATTGGCCACACAAGTTCCAAATTTCTTAGTTTTTTTTCATGAATAAATGGGCTCCAGGAGGGTAAAAATGGTGTCATTTTAAGAAAAAAAAAATAATTTAAGGCCATTTAAAGAATCTATCATTTTGGTCGGGAGGGTATAGCTCAGTGGTAGAGCATGTGCTTAGCATGCACAAGGTCCTGGGTTCAATCCCTGGTACCTTCGTTAAAATACACAAATAAATAAATATAAGTACCCCCCCCACAGAATATATAAGTATTTTTTTTTTAAAAAAAGAATCTATCATTTAAAGAGTGTTAGAATGCCCTCAAAGTTAGTGATGATACTTTAACAAAGAAATACTGCTAAATTCTCAAGAACTGGCAAATACTCGCTGTGATATGATATATGGACTCTATGTGTCCATGCATTATATTGACAAGCAAGAACTATATGCTCAGAATTAGTTTTTATGTATGGAAAGTTGAGTGGTTGATCATTAACAATTTATGGAATATTTATTTACTCTATAACAATTCTATGGGTCTAAAATGAAACACTTTTGTTTTAAGGGAAACTAATATTTACTGATAGACCAATTTTTTCCAGGAGTGAATTTTGTTGACTAATTTACTGAGCTATGAGATAAAAGATTAAAAGTTTTATGGTGTTTCTCTTTTGTATTTCTGAAATGTTCTAATTTCATGTCTGAACTTTAAAAAAAAAAAAAAACCCTCATCTTCAGCCCTTGTTTCCTTCCCTCTAAGAAAATAATTCCCTTCTTCTACAAATGATGAAATGATGAGTGGTAGGCTTCTCTTTAGGCATAATTCCCAACTTCTCTATGACAGACAGATGATGGTACCAAAATGTCAGCTTTTTATCTGACTCAAGGGAAGAAGTATTCACAGAGCTGAAAGAGTTGAAATAGTTGATAATAATTTACTACCTAAAATATAATTATAAATATCCACATAAACTAGAAGTCGGTATAATAAAGTCCACCAAAACAGCTGGACACTTAAGTTTTCCTATATTATACGAGGATTTTCCTATATATATGAGAGTTTTCATGTGATTCAAGAAAAAAGTCCAATGTTCTTAATGTTTCCATATATCCTCTCAGAGCGTCTATGCTAAGGTCACAACCCACTCCTTTCACAACTAACCTTTTTCCTTTCCACATACTTGATTTACAAGGAATTTGAGCATTCTGACCTTTTGATTTTAACCACCAAGCATTAGCCTAATCAAGAATGGAAAATAGTGTGGAAATGCTACAGAGGAAGCCTCTCTGATTTAAATCATTTTAACACCTTAATTTTGAGAACCGGAAAATCTTACTCAGAAAAAATTAGCGTTCACAACACGTTCGATTACAAAAAATGAGACGCATGAGCCTCTTGAAAAGCCGGAATGACGCACTCTCCACTTCATACCTTACAGAGCTGCCTCTATTACAAATCACTTTATCTTTACATGTCTGAGGCATCCCAGACACATTCTTTACCCATGAGTTCACACGCCCTTACTCTGAGCGAGCCCCGGGGTCCGTAACCTTTCGAGCGAGTGTGGGAAGCGGTGGCGGGAAGGAGCCCACAGCGTCCACCTGGCATTGCTGAAGACAACAGAGCAGAAAAGAATGCTTTGCGTCTCGGCCTCGTGTTCCCTGTTAATGTGTAGCGGGTCACTGTTGGGAAATACCTCCTCACCTGACATTCCAAGAAATGGAGGGCCCCAGGTTGTTTTATGGTTCGGTCGTTCAACGCGTGCACGTTCCACCCTGAGGGAATGAGAGCTCTGCCGGAGCCAGGCCGTGGGCCGCAGCCCTTCTCGGGAGCGCTGCCATCGTGTGGCCGTTCGGAGCTATGACCGGAAGAGCCCCGTGCGGCGTGGGCCTAACCGCACCGCGGCCGGGCTCCTGCGGAAGCCCTTCCTATGACTTTCTCAGCTCACATTCAATTATCCCCGTGGGCACAGAGTAAACCATAGTGAATCCTGTGGAAATCTTGGGGGTTTGTGTGTTTCTGTTTTTGTTTTGTTTTAGAATTTGTGAACTGCACTGCATTGACAATATGACAAAACGTATGTGGGTGACGTGTTTAAAGGGAAAAAACAATTTTTAAGAGCAGAAATAAAAAATCTGTTTTTGTAATTTTAGAACCTGTGTGCTTTCTATTTTATAGAGATAGTTGCCATCTGAATTTTTTTCATGTGTGCTTGGAACCGACAAATCAACCATATCAGTTCATTTGAAATTGGATTTCAAATGAATTTTAAAATTCAATTTAAAAGAAACATATTTCCCCACACCAAATGTCCACAAACTTATGGGTTATTTTTCTTAACACTGCAAAAAAATTATTTAACCCATATTTATATTAAAAGCAATATTTGGTGAGTAGGAGATGACACTTTAGATAGAACTAATAATAAATAGGGACATTTATCTTTAATCTCACTTTATACATGATTCTTGCAATGGAGGTGTGAGATGAATGGTGAAATTTCCATTATGCAGCGGAGAAAGGCAGAAGAGGTTGAGTAATCTCAAAACAATATTGAACATTTAAAATGGGCTCAGAGCTCTGTTACCCCTAATCTCTGCTCCACTATTTCAACCTTCATCTGTAATTTTCTTTCATTCGAATGCCTTTTAAATACTCAGTAAAGTTTTTTTTAATATAGAGTTTTCTTTTTAATTTTCTTATTAAGCAGCCAACTTTATATATCGTGGGCGAAAAACTAGAAAGAGACAATTCAGAAATCTAATCCATTCTTTCAGAGGTATGCAAGTTATCCTGCTGATGTACACAGTTTAAAAATCTTACATCAGGTTTCATTCTAATAAACTATTCCATTTAAAGATATTATACATCATGACTACCTGCTCCTCCTAAAAATTTTAATAAAATTTAACACATATACAATGGTTAAAATATACAGGGTATTTGCATATATGCCAAGGATTGTTAGTTTTACATGTGCTAATTCACTTAAGCCTCACAAAAACCCCATGAACTGGGTAACAGTATGTGCATTTGACAGATGAAGAAATAGCTACAGAGAGGCTAAGTGATTTGCCCAAGGTCACACAGCTAATTAGTGGCAGAGAGAATTCAAAGCCATGCTCCCAGCTCCTGAAGCAGCAATTTCAAGCAGTAACTCTGCTCTCAGTCAGAAACGGCTCTCCTTCTGACACATTGAGAATAAATTACCTTTCTTCTATTTTATTGAGCAAATTATCAGATTCATCACCTCCAAACAATTCAAACAGTGTGACAAAAGCCCATGTCCTTGAAAGGTCATTGTAAATTCAACTTAATGAGTATGAAAGTGGATTCTAATGTTACTGATGCCACTTGTGTAAATGACAAGCAGCTGCATACTTGAAATCACAAACTGGAGCTTTAGTAAAAATGGAGAGAGACTGTCTGAACTCCTTTTGTGCTTGAACAATAGCCAGGTAGCTCTTAAATAAGTGTAATTGTGAAGCAAATTTGGTTGCATATATTACCTTAATCTGTTGTTTGAACCAAGAGAAACAAAAATCCATTCTATTTATTTTTATTTAGGACTGGTTTATATAATATTTTTCCTTCTAATTCAGCAATTATAAAGTTTTTGTAAGAACTAGTTATCTCTCCCTTTTCTGGGGGACCCCTAGATGCCTTTCCAGGATGCTGAGTGCCAATCCTATAAACGAAAAAGCTAGTTAATGATACTGTGCATAAGTAATGTTTTAACTGCAGAGTAGTTTGTGTGTGTGTGTGTGTGTGTGTGTGTGTGTGTGTGTGTGTGTGTGTGTGTGCATGTGTTTGTTTTGTAACCACAAAACCAGAGGGGGAAGTGTGGGAGCAAGTGGGTTGGGCGTTGGCAAAAAAACCTCATGACACATCTCTCCGCCCCCTGAGTTGGTTCAGAGTGTCTCGAGCAGCCTTTAAATTCTGGGAGGTCCTGGTTGTCAGCAGCAAGGAGAGGAGGCGGGGAGAGCGGCATCCAGTGCAGCATCAGCATCGCCTGGGACTGGACTCTTCTCAGCTGCCGCAGACCAAGGTAAGCCTGCAGTCTGCTCCCGGGTTGCTGTCCAGTGTGCTGTGTCATTTCATGGGAAGGTCAAGTTGTAAGGAAAAGACTTGAACTGTAATGCTGTTAATCAGACAAATTGTTCTCATCTTTTAAATAAGCATGCCAGATTGAGGGCAGATCTGCAGGAAATGTGGCCGGCTATTTTGAAAGCCAGTCAAACATAAAACTTAAAAATATTTCCACTGAGTCCTCAAAGGAACTGCAACTACTTCTTGCCATCAGAAAAAAAGTAAAATTCTATGCCCCTTTGGAATGATTATATTGACATCATTTTAAATGGATAGATGATTGTGAGGGCATTTAAAAGGAAAATGGTCTGTAATGCTAATGTAAGCTGATGACAATGCTATTTTTTTAATGGTTTGATTTATCTTATTTTCAAGGAAAAAACTCTTTCTATTTCTATCTCTGTATTTAGCTGTTAAATTTTCACCAAAATACCTGTATAACATTAAGTAGACTTAAAAGTAGAAAAGGCATTGACTGTTTTCTTTTTCGTTTCAAATTTCTAGAATACCTTACTTAAATTATTAACTTTAGAGACAGCTTCATTTCACCTAAGTGGCACCTTTTAAATCATTTAAGTTGGAATTCACATTTGAAATGCATGCTGGAAAATAGAGAAAGCAAGTTTCTTTCAGTTTTATTTTCTCTTTCTCTTTGTGTTTTTCTTCTCTGAAAAATAAATATTTTATTCCCATTTCTAGCTTATTATTTTAATTAAATTACTGTTGACCTGTTTTCAGGTTGAGATGGCTGAAGATACTAGGTAGCAATGATATAATCTCTGAAACTCTAAATTTTAAAGTTGAATAAATATAGGCTTGTAAAATCCCTCTCTCCCTTGCCTAATAGTGAGACAGGAAGAATACAGGTGGCATTACAAATATTAACTCAAAAGGTCATAATATTAAAAAGAAAATTTTACTAAGAAGTAGAGACTATTTCTATAGAAAATATATATTTGTTTGTAATTTTTTGTAATGTGTTAGTATAAAAAGGAGGTATCACTGTTTTAAGGTATGAAAAGATCAAATATTTCTTACAAAATATTTTACAGGAAGAATCATCACCATGAAACTTGCAGTGATTTGCTTCTGCCTCTTGGGCATCGCCTCCGCCCTTCCAGTGAGTACAGCTGAATCTTAAAAAAATTCCTCAAAATAAATGAATTGTGTGCTTCAGTGTGCTAACAACACATTCACACTATAATCTTTCTTCACCTTTTCTGTTTCAAAGGTTGGACAGACTAATTCTGGCAGCTCTGAGGAAAAGCAGGTAAGCATCTTTTCAGTTTATCATCTAGTTAAATTATTTATGTAACTGCTGCAAGTTGCACTACAAACATATGGCAATGTTTCTTATTTTCATAGTCAAACAAAATAATTTGTAAGCATTTAGTGAGTGCCTGCTATGGTTCTAGACCAGCACCAAGCACAGTATTGCTTTTAATTAATATACTCTTTTAAAACCAAGCTAGATTTTTAATATAATAAAATGATGCTCTAGGCCATTATCATTTATGTAGAACGAGTTCTAAGAAGTCGTGTGACTTCTTGTTTCCATGAGTCAACATACTGTTCTAGAAGCAGAGAATTCTGTCTTCTGCTTTTCCTAGTAGCAAGCTAAGTTTAAAATTCACCTCACATATTGGGCAGTTGGGATAACTATAATATGCACAGTATCTCCTAAGATACTGGCTAAGAAGCCCATCATAAAACGTCTGTTTATGCTGTTTGTATCTATTGTGCTTGTCAGATGACTTTAGATCACATTTCTCTAACCAAACATAAGACCAAATCAAGACAATAGAGGTACCTGCCCCTCCACAGTAGGTGAAACTGTGCCAACCAAACAACAAACGGGCATTGTCCCAAGGAGCTTGGACAAAAAGGCACACAGAGTTCAACTCCAGATGAGCAGAATAAAGGCCAATGCAGAGCTGCCTGGGATCACTGCAGTTAGATTGCTTAATGAAGACATTATTGCTGCATGTGTTTGGGCGTGCAAGTGGGTATGTGTTAAGTGTGCCCGTTTTCCAACTGATTTAAGGATACAAGTACTGAATCACAATAATAAGCCAGAAAAATTAACATTTCCAGAGAAGACAGAAGTTACAATATTTGAGGCAAGAATTAGTGTCTTTTTAATAGAATAAAATATGGACATGAAGCCATGACAGTGTAAGTAGTTAAGTGATATTTAGGAGATAAGTGACGAGCTCAACCTTCTAGAATCCTAGAAATTTAGAGCTAGTGGGAAATCTGGACAGTCCATGAAGAGACACCCCTGAAGATGAACAGTGGTTATCTGCGAATGATGTGGTTACTGGGTGGGTTTTAGTTTGTTTTTCTTATCTATATGTTCTTCATATTACTGTAAAAAAATTATAAATTTATCTTATGAATAGAAACAAAGCCTGTACGACATGTATCATCAGGAAATATATGTATTAAATATATATCCATTATAACATATTTATGTATATACTTTTTGTATCAATATATATTTTAAAGACAAAAATAGAGGGAACCTTTTAACTCATCTAGACCAGTAGTTTTCCCATTTTCTTAGTCAAGGAACCCCTTCTTTCAGCAAAAACTTTCCAAGAAGCCCAAACTGAAGCAGCTCTGGGTAGAGCCAGCCATGGGAAAACCCAAAGTGCTACTGACTGGTTTCCTTCCTGTCTTCCCTCTCTTTGGTGGCTGTAAAGGAGCTCTCGGGACCCCCAGGGTAATTATTCTCAGTGACAGAGATGAGAAGAGGTTGGTCCTGGGCCATTCAGCCCAGCAGATGACACAAAGTCAGAGCAATTTTCACTCCTCTGTCCCCTAAGGTAGCCTCTAGGCACATGTGACTCTTGAACACTCAAAAAGTGGCCCGTGCAATGGAGAAGCTAAATTTTTTTTTTAATTAACTTAGATTGAAATAGCGGTGTGTTTCATGGCTAGAGGTTACCATACTGGACAGCACAGCCTTAGAGGGTTTTTCCTCGTTCCGTAAGAAAGGGAACAAGGAAGACCGACACTAATTAAGGGCACCTCTGCGTTAGTTGGCTTCATCTGAGAGGAATTTCAGCTAACAGAGCAGGCAGGCACAGCGCATCGTCGGTGTGAAGAACCACCGGATCTGAACCCTGGCTCTGCCGCTCACTACCGCTTACCTTCACTGCGGCCCAGCTTCTCCTGACCTGTAAAGTGGGAATAATGTATAATAACGATACCTCTGCCAGGGTTAAACGATGAGTATTTGTAAATCACTTTCAAAGTGTGCCTGGCTCATAGTAAGTGCTATGTAAGAGTGTATTAAATGAATCTGCCAGAAAGAGTAAATTACGAAAGGCGTACCTAAGGCTCTGGTTGACTTTGTAATGTGTATTATACTTACCCGTCAAGATTGCTGAAGTGTCCTTTGTTTTTTCAGCTTATCACTTAGAGATCCCTGTTTCTTTTTTGCAGTAATGACAAATATGCAACTCTTTTTTTGTAGCTTAACAACAAATACCCGGATGCTGTAGCCACATGGCTAAAGCCTGACCCATCTCAGAAGCAGACTTTCCTAGCACCACAGGTATTTTTTATGTTAATTAATTATAACAATTAAAATTCTCACAATTAAACAACAATCACCACAAAAATAGCCACCAAGCGGGCCATTTGGGCTGATTAAATAGATCCTTCCTGCCTGCAGGTAAACAGGAGCTTAGGACGCCAATTGATCTGCCATGTTGTCTTCCTGCCTAAGGCATCCATCAATAAGGCTACAAAATAAGACCTGCTTTGGATGGAAAAGGCTAACTTTTGAATTAAAACGTTAAGTGTATATGATATACACTGAACTGTGTTCCCTTCCTTCTTCAGAGTACTGCATCTTCTGAAGAAACTGACAACTTCAAACAAGAGGTGAGTTTTCACTTTGAATCCAAGGTCCATTGTGTCTTGGAGGGATTAAAAAGCCACTCTTTCTCTTGGTGACATTGCCTGGATTCAATTCCACTAGCAAATTCTCCAGTAAAATTTCTATCTAAAACTTGCTCACAAAAAACACAAGTATTTACTAAATGTCAGAAATACCAGATTTCTGCAAATACATTTAGTGTGGCAGGAAATGTTTACTAATGTCTGGGTGAAATACTGAGCCTCTTGCAAGTTATTTATGGTATTTTGTAGATGTCTTATCTAATATTTGATAAGCATCTAATTAATGCTTACCAAAGCCAAGATTTTGCCTCTAGGAGCATTTCTGTTCCTAACATAATGGTTTATTATTTAATAAATATTCTTTTTATTGGGACTATTAATATATTTGCTAAGCAAAGGGATAAGGTAAATCTGTTTTCTTCAAGATTTTGAAGATGCTAAGGATCTCTAATAAGGAAAGTTGGATAAATGACCCAGTATATTTGCTAATCAGTTTACTAGACATTAACTGATTAATTGAGACACAGTTTCTATACATGGATAACCTATTAATTATCTATGCTAACAGGGAGGTGGTTTTAGATTTGGGAGTATGCATTAATATATGGATGCTGTGATCTCCTTGAATTCTCATTTCAAGTAGAAAAATAGTCTCACAATTAAGTATCTGTATTTATTGAATGATAGAATTCAGTAAATTAAATAATGTCTAATATGAACAAGGAAGAACAGTGTTATCAGTATAAATATTATACTAATATTTGGCTTAAAAATACCTATGAATATACTTTTATGAAAAAGCAAGAAAAATGCCTCAGAATATGATTCCATTTATCATTGTGTTAAAAAGGAATTGGAAGGTGCTCATTTTAACTCCTAAAAGCCATTGAGTGCTTTGTTGTGAATGCAAAGATTGTGACAGTCAAAGATTAATGCACTGTAAAGGCTAAGGAAGGATAAAAACCCTTATACCAATTTTTCTGGCCATCTTGATTTTTAGACCCTCCCAAGTACGTCCAATGAAAGTCCTGACCACACAGACGATGTGGATGATGACGATGATGACACTGTGGACAGCCAGGACGTTGACTCAAATGACTCTGATGATCATACCGATGACACTGACCGTTCTGACGAGTCTCACCATTCTGATGAGTCTGATGAGGTGGTCACTGACTTTCCCACCGACATTCCAGCAACCGCAGTTTTCACTCCAGCTGTCCCCACAGAAGACACACAAGATGGCCGAGGTGATAACATTGGTTATGCACTGAGGACAAAATCTAAGAAGTTCCGCAGATCTGAAATTGAGGTAAATCCTTGAAAAGACACATCAAATGGTTATGATTAGAGCCCAATTCTAGGAAACCAGAGTTCCCATCCTCACTCATTCATTCATTCAGCAAGTATTACTACTTTATAATCATTGAGTGCAAAACCTTTTTCTACCTGGTGGTTTTTGTATTTTAGTCCACATAATTTCTTCCTAATTTTTGTCTCTCAATCACAATGCTGTTTTTCCAAGTCCTGGCTTTAAAGCACTTTTTTCTATTCACCTTTTAAGGTTAAAAAAGACTTCAGAAAAGAGTGATTATTTTCACAATATAATGGTCATGTTTTAAAGTTAAATACATAAGAATTGTAGAGTTGCAAATTACACTGAATCTACAGTCAAAGTATCTGGATTTGACACATAGCCTTGCCATTTACTATTCTCTTTACTTTTTAACTTTCAATTCACTTTCCTTTTATGTAAAACAGATAATGAGTCCTACCTCCTAGGTTTCATCACGTACATAATCGCTGTACCTATTAAACTAAAGGAGATGATGTCGTGAAAAGGCTTAGTAAAAAAAAAAAGTAACACACTACTATTATTTTTTGCTTCAGCCAAATTTAAACATTTTTATAGAATAAATTGGCCTAAAAGTTAGAAAGTAGAAAAAATTACAGTGTTCCCATCCCTGGCTGTTCATTTCATTCTTCTCCCATTTGTGCTATGATTCAGCATCCAGAGGCCATGACACATGTGGAAAGTGAGGAGGCGGACGAGGCACACAAGGCCATCTTTGATGCTCAGGGCCTGCACATGGCTTCTGACTGGAACAGCCAGTGGAAGGACAGTCAGGAGACGAGTCAGCCGAGTGACCACAGCGTGGAAACCCACAGCCAGGAGCATTCCGAAGAATACAAGCTGAAGGCTGATGATGAGGGCGACCGGCATTCCGATGTGATTGATAGTCAGGAAAATTCCCAAGTCAGCCCTGAAGTCCACAGCCAAGAACTTCCTAGCCATGAAGATAAGCTAGTCCTAAACCCTAAAAGTGAGGAAGAAGACACACACCTGAAATTTCGCGTTTCTCATGAATTAGATAGTGCATCTTCTGAGGTCAATTAAAAGCAGAAAAATACAATTTCTTACTTTGCTTTTAGTAAAAAGAAAAAATACACTATAGCGAGGTGGGAGAGAATATGAAATGCTTATTTCTCAGCTTAGTTGGTGAATGTATATGTATATGGATCTAGAGACAGAATGTTTTTGATTATTAGTTTAGTGTGTGGCTTCATGGTAACACCTTCGTAAACTAAAAACTTCAAGGTTTAGTCTATGTTCTTTCCATGTGAGAAATGCAAACCATCACTGCATTTTAATGTTTGCTACCCATTTATGAATAGAAATGTATGTAGAAGCAAACAAAAATACTTTTACACACTTACAAGAGAGAATATAAAATTTTCTGTCACTATGATCTTTTGTTTTTTAAATTAGTATATATTTTGTTGTGATTATTTTTGTCAGTGTGAATAAATCTTATATCTCAGATCTAAGGAGTTTGGTGGTGTCAATTGCATTTCTTATTTGGTTTCCTATAGTTGCCTAGCAATTAATAAATGTAATCATTTTAATGAACGTGCTGGACTTCATAGAGAGCAATTTAAGACCTGCTGCATCAACCATACAGCTTCTGGCTAAGCTAAAGTTCCTAGGAAAGGAAACAGGGGTCAAGTAGGGGTTGATATTCAGCCAGAACCCCTCCAACCATATCGGGCTCTGTAGGCCATTTTCAATCAGTGGGAGCAACCTTTCTCTAATTTTCACAAACCTGATGTAAAAGCTAATGAAGGTCTAAATGCAATCACAAATCAATTTTATTGTTTCTCATCACTCTCCATTAATTTTCTCAGTAAATTTATTGCATTCCTCCCCTTGGATGACAACTTGGTAGGTCGCATACCTATTCTGATCACGTGTAGATAATAAACAAATAGTTCCTAGAATTGGAAAAAAATTTAAATGAAGTTTCAGATAATAGTCAAAATTTTCAACTTCATTCAAAGCTCAAACTTTTGGAAACCTGAAGTGGAGCAAGTGTCTTTATTTCCATGCCTTGCTCCTCTGCTCTTTCTAAAACTAGAAATTCCATTTGGAAATTTAAAAATTCTCTATTGAACAACTCTTGGAACAAAAGGGGAAACATTTAAACTGCAGAATTTCTTAAAAATGAAATATAATAAAAACATAGAATCAATAGAGTACAGTTACACTAGTGATTGCAGAAAATCCATAGCTTTAAATTCTTGCAACAACAAAATAAAAAAATGAAAATAAATATATTGAGCTCCTATCTTAGAAAAGAGCAACAAAATAAAGTAAAGCAGAGCATAAGGAAGGAAACAATAAAATTAAAAGTAAAGGTAATGAGGTAGAGAACAGAAAAATTGTAGAAATAAATCCAAAATGCTGGTTCTTTGTGTAAAAAAAAAAAAATTCAGCAAAACAGATAAACCACTAGCTAATCCAATAAAGGAAGAAAGGTAAAAAACACAAATAAGGAACAAAAACAAAGAGATGACAATGACATGGGGAAATTTTAAAATTCAAAAGTAACTTACTTTGTACAACTCAATACAAATCAAATAGAAAACCTAGATGAACTGGATTATTTCCTAGAAAACACAATTTACCAAAATTGACTTTGCTAGCCATAGAAAGCATAAATAGACAAATTTCTTTAGTGGAAAGAGAGAAAGTTATCAAAGGACTACCTGTAAAAACTAGTTTCAAATGATTTTACAGTAGAATTATACCAAAACTTCAAAGACTAGACAACCCCAATACTGTTTAAATTGTAGCAGAAAAGGAGAACTTTCAAATGATCTTTATGAAACAAGTAATACTTTGGCACTCAAACCTAGCGATGATTGCAAACACACAACTATAAACCAGTCTCATTCATGCCTAGCAACGGAAAAATTCTAAATAAAATGCCAGCAGACAGAATCTAAAATCAAGTTTAAAGAATGCATCACAATCAAGGGGGATTTAATCCCAGACAATGATGCTTCAATATTAGTAAATTCATTCCTATAACTCACCATATAGTTAGATCTAAGGAGAAAGATGCCATATGATTAGATCTATAGATAATTAAAAAGGAATTTGTATTAGTCAGCTATTCTTATGAAAGTAATGAATAACACCCCCAATATCGCAGTAGCTTACTTACAACATCAAATATTTTTCTTTTTCTCACTCAACAGTTTGTGGGTTGGCAGAGGGCAGTTGTGCTTCAGGCTGCAGGATAGATCAGGTCTGTTCCATATGTCTCTCTACTTGGGACTGACTACTTGGGGGCCTGTCTTTCTGAGAGTAGAAGGAACACAAGATGGGTGAACAGAAACATATGATGCTTTGGCTCAGAACTGACACATCACCACTTTTGATTAAATTCCATTGTTCAAAGCTAGTCATGTGGTCAAACCCAATACCAATGTGCAGGTAAAGTACCCTCCCCTCACAATGAATCATGATAGACGAAGAAAAAAGAAATAATTGGGAGTAAATAATAAAGCGTAACACAGCCCTTGACTAATGTCAATACTCATTCCTAATTTCATAAAAATAAAATAAAAATTAAGGAATACTCACTAACACAATGAAATATTTTATATCTCAGCCCAAAGAATGACATCAAACTTAACAGAGACACATTACAGGCATTCTCATTAAGATCAAGGACTAAAGCAAGCATGTCCTCTCTCTACGCTACTATATAACTTAGCTTTGAAGATACAATCTAATAATAATAAGCATTTAGGTGCATAAGAATTGAGAAATAATTTATATCTTTATGTAGATTATATAACACTACAGCTAGAAAACAGAGAATCAGTACGAAAAATAACAACTAACAAGCTCTGTGAGGTAGCGTGATATAAAATTTAACTAAAAACATATGTGCAAAAAATATTAACAGTAACCATTGAAAAGATACAATGTCATTTAATACAGAAACAAAAAAAAGATAAAAATCTTAAAAAACATGCCAAAACTATTTTGGAAAATTGTGAAATACTCCTGTAAGCCAAAAGAAGAGGACTTAAACAAATGGAAAGACATTGTTTGTTCTCCTATAGGAAATTCAACATCATAAAGATGTCAGTTCTTCCCCAATAACATATAAATGCAATGTGATTCCAATTTAAATAAGAGTAATTTTTTTTCTGGAGCTGTGCAAGCTAATTCTATAATTCATGTGGAAAAGTAAACATACAACAATATGAACGAAAATTCGGAAAAATTAAAGCAATAAGGGAAGACTAGCCCTAACAAAGATTAAATCAGACTATAAAGCCTCTCTAATAAAAACACTGTGGTTTCAGCAAATAAATAGAGTGGACCAAAAAACAAGCACTCACTAGACATTAATGCTTTGATTTTGGACTTTCAGCCTCTAGAACTGTTAGAAAGAAATGTGTGTGTTGACTGCAGTAGCCCAAACAGACTAAGACACCACCGTCCTTGTCATCCTCAGTCCAGTGCCTTGAGCTCCCAGTGCACTGGCTTTGGCTGGCATTTCATCACAACCAACCACAGGTGACAGCTTTATTGATGGTGTTGTCACATGCTATAGAACACAAGCATCCCATTTCCCACTGGCTCAGCACTGTGCTCAAATCCAAGGGCATGACCAAGTTAATCCTGAAATTGCATCTTTGAATGGTGGTACCATGAAGACCATCCCGTGCACTCTATCAGTCAAGGTTCAGTTAGAAGACAGGAAACACATCAGTAATTTGAACAGGGAAAGCAAAATTTAACAAAAAGAATTATGAACTAAAAACAGGAGATTAACCAGAGAAGATTAACTTTAAAAAAAAAAAAAAAAGAAGAACCTTAATAATACCATAGAACTGAGAATACTCAAATAAGGACCAATTTGGAAAGAGGGACCCTCTCCCCAAAGCTGAGATTCAGACTTCATTAAAGAGGGTGTAACTGCAGCCCAGGGGATGACAGAGAAGTCTGCAGTGCTATCCTGGGCCAGACCTGGTCTGTAGCTGCGGGCTGACTTTGCCAAATGGAGCCCTTCCCACCAGAGTGCCAGTAGACTGAGGCTGCAAGCAGGGAACCATGGGCCACAACGGAGCAGGAAACTGAGCAAGTAGCTGCCCACCAGGGTGCCAGCAAAACCAGCCAGGGTGTGAGCTCCACAGGGTGTTCTGTGAGCACATCACGGCAGCTGCTCCATGGGAGCAGGAAGAGAGCACACACACACCAGCACAAGGAGCCCATTTCCTGCAGCGTCCTTCCAGTGCCCTCTACTGACAAAGCGTGCCACTGTGCCAGCTGGCAAAGGAACCGTGCTTACAGGGCCCGACTCCAGTATCACAAAGCAGGGCAGAGGCAGTGGCCTCTGAGCCCAACAGGAGCAAGCTGATAGCTGTCACAGGCTGTTTGGGAAAAGGTTGATTCCTGTTCTTGGACAAGGTGAGTAAATAACGTGCCTGGGAAGTCTTTTTAATGATAGAAGGCAAGGAAGCATTCAAAGACAAAATGAAATCACATCTAAGGGGCCAAACAGCAGACTTAAAGGGGACTTCTATTCAAAACTGGAGTAATTGGAGAATAAACATTGTAATATAATGGCAGTAATGGAGCATGACAAATTGAATTTTTAAATTCCATTAGTATATAGTGATACTAGTAAGAGAGAACATAAAAGAAAGATCTCCTTTGCAGATAAATGCCAGATAATAATAAATGTAGAAGAAATAATAAAATTACAAAATCATTTTGCAACCCACAGTATAATACTGATTCAGGAAAAGATCTCTAATGAATGTTAAAATCATTGCATAAAAGGTTATTGGGAACAAGATATTCACCTGGTCTCAGAACACCACCCACAAATTACTAATTCCACAGGAGGAAGATGCTTTTAACTAGAAGGATTTGGTAGTCACCCTTGTCATCCAGGAATCAAACAGCTTCACTGAGGGGACCACCAGATACGTGCCTTCTAGTGTGATGCAATAAGGAGACACACCATGACCTATGAAATGCTTTTGTAAAAAATGTTTAATGGATTCCAATCATAAGAAAACAAACAAATCTAGAAATTGAGCTACTGTGTGATACAACAGGCCCTAACTTTCCAAAAAGTAGTGTTGCCAGATAAAGTACAAGACACTCACTTAAATTTGCATTTCAGATGAACAACAAATCATCTTTTAGTGTAAGCATGGGGCACATTATAATAAAAGATGGTTCGTTGTTTTTCTGACTTTCAAACTAACTGAGCATCCTGAGCTTATTTTGATTTTCTAAATCTTTCAGTCCTACAGAAAAAGTCAATGTGATGACAGAAATAGAAGGGAGGAGTTGAGGAGGGTGCTAGATTAAAAGCTTAAATAGGCACAACCAAGTGCAGAAAAGAAACTTTGATTGACTCCTGGATTAAAAAAGAAAACTATAAAACACATTTGAGGGACAATTACGGTAATTTGAATATACACAGTACATTAGATGATATTATGGAATCACTAATAGGTGTGATTTTCTTAGGTGTGATCATTGCATTAAGTTTATGGAAGTGGATCAGTCCTTATTCTTAAGAGATGTACAATGAAATATTTAGGAATGCCTCTGAGAAAGCCTCTCAAAGCCATCTTGAGAAAGAAAAACAAAGCTGGAGGGATCACTTCCTGATTTCAAACCACATTATAGTACTGGCGTAAAAACAGACACGAAGACCAATGGAACAGAATTAGGAGCCAAGAAATAAATCCACGCGTATATGGTCAACTAATCTGTGACAAGGGCACCAAGAATACTCAGTGCAGAAAGGATAATCTCTTTAAAAAATGATGCTGGGAAAACTGGATGATCACATGCAAAAGAATGAGATCAGAACCTTAACCCATACACAAAAATTAACTCAAAATGCCTCATACAGTGTATTGCACAGTGTTGGTGAATTGGCACAGCCTTTATGAAAAACATAAAGTATGGAGGTTCCTAAAAAATTAAAAACAAAACTGCTGTAAAAGTATCCAAAGGAAATGAGGTCAGTGTCTCGAAGAGACATCTGCACTCCCATGTTCATTGCAGCATTATTCACAACAGCCAGGATATGGAGATAACGTAGGTCCATCAACAGATGAATAGATAAATAAAGTGAGGCATATATATGCAATAGAATATTATTCAGCCATTAAAAAAAAAAGCAATCCTACTGTTTGCAACAACATGGGTGAATGGAGAGGACATTATGCTAAGTGAAATAAGCCAGGCACAGAAAGACAAATACTGCATGATCTCACCTGTATGTGGAATCTAAAAACTTCAAACTCACAGAACTAGAGAGTAGAACAGTCATTGCCAGGGCTGGGGTGTGGCTGAAATGGGGAGATGTTGGTCAAGGGTACAAACTTTCAGTAATAAGGTGAGTAAGTTCTGGAAATCTAATGTACAGCATTGGGATTATGGTTAATAATACTGTATTTACTTGAAGTTTGCTAAGAGAGTAGACCTTAAGTGTTCTCACCATGACACACACACATAAAAGGTAACTATGTGAGGTGATGGATATGCTAATTAACTAGATTATGTAGTCATTTTATTATATATGTATATTAAATCACCAAATTGTACAACTTTTAAAAAAATCACATCATACAACTTAATTATATACAATTTTTATTTGTAAACCATACCACAATAAAGCTGGGAAAAAAACAAATGTAAATAGATGAAGCCCCTCTGTTCAAAGACAGATTCATATAATGGTAATAATAATAATAATAATAATAATAATAATAATAATAATAATAATAATAATAAATCCTATATCATTTTTGTGTCTTTTTTTGTGTTTCCCTTATAAACAGAGTAAAGTTTTTATAGAGCTGCAACATTATTGTCAAAAAATTAAAAAGCAAGTGCAAACACTACTCAGCCATAAAAAATAATAAAATTATGCCATTTGCAGCAACAGGGATAGATCTGGATATTGTCATTCTAAGTGAAGTAAGCCAGAAAGAGAAAGAAAAACACCATATGATATCACTTATATGTGGAATCTTAAAAAGGACAAATGAACTTATTTGCAAAACAGAAACAGACTCACAGACATAGAAAACAAACTTATGGTTACCAGGTGGGGAAGGGAATGGGAAGGGATAAACTATGAGATTGAGATTTGCAGATACTAACGACTAAAAAGATAAACAAGTTTCTACTGTATAGCACAAGGAACTATATTCAGTATCTTGTATTAACCTGCAATGAAAAAGATGGGAAAATGAAAAAAAGAAAAAAAAGCACGTAGCATGCAATGCAACTATGGGTTTATTCTGTATTGTTAAAGATCCAATAAAGATATAACTATTATGAACCATTACACACCAAATAACAGGACAACAAATGTTACATAGCAAAAACTATTACAACCACAGTAAATAATTGATGAAAACATAATCATAGGAAAATCTAGATGACCTTGGATGACTTTTTAGATAAAATACCAAAGGCATGGTCCATGAAAGGAAGACTTTTAAGCTGGACTTCAATAAAGTTTAAAAGTTCTGTCTGCACACAAAATTATAAAGCAACTATACTTCAATTTTTAAAAAAGTTCTGCTCTGCAGATGACAATGTCAAAAGAATGAGAGGATAAGCAAAAAACTGGGAGAAAATATTTTAAAAAGACACATTTGCTAAAGGACTGTTATCCAAAATATACAAAGAACTCTTAAAATTCAACAGTAAGAAAATAAACACAGTTTAAAAATGGATCAAAGACCTTAACAGACACCTTACCAAATAAGCATACAAAAACACTCCACATCATATGTCATGAGGGAAATGCAAATTAAAACAATGAGATATCACTACACACCTATCAGAACAGCCAAAATCTGGAGCACGGACAGCATCACATGCTGGCAAGGATCACTGCCAGTGGGAATGCAAAATGATACAGCCATCTGGAAGACCGTTTAGTAGTTTCTTACAAAACTAAACGTACTCTTATCACAGAATACAGTAATCACACTCCTTGATAGTTACACAAAGAAGCTGAAAACATATCCACACAAAAACTTGCATATGGATGTTTATAGCAACATTACACATGATTGCCAAAATTTGGAAGCAACCAGGATGTCCTTCAGAAGGTGAATGGATAAACTGTAGTATATCCAGACAACAGAATTTTATTCAGCACTGAAAAGGAATAAGCTATCAAGCCATGAAAAGACATGGGGAAAACTTAAATGTATACTTAAAGTGAAATAAGCCAATCTGAAAAGGCTACATACTGTTTGATTCCAACTAGATGACATTCTGGAAAAGCCAAAACTATGGAGACAGTAGAAAGATTAGTGGTTGCTAGGGGATGGGGAGAGGGAGGGATGAATAGACAGAGCTCAGAGAATTTTTAGGGCAGAGAAACTATTCCGTATGCACTATAATAATGGATATACGTCATTATACATTTGTCCAAACCCATAGAAAACTACAGATTTTAATGTTTTTGTAGCACGTCAGTGCAGGTTCAGCAACTGTAATAAATGAACCACTCTGATCGCAATGATGGTAATAAGAGAAGCTATGCGTATATGGGGGCATAGGTTCTATGGGAACTCTTTTTATTTTCTCCTCAACTTTGTCGTGAACCTAAAACTGATCTAAAACATAAAGACTTTAAATACATAGGAAAGAGCATAAGGGTTGTGAAAATTTTTAACAAATCACTTAGAATCACTTAGATTCACTTATGAAATAGGTAACATACTCAACAGGCTATTTTGACTAGGAGTTACACAGAACAGATCAGCTTTTTTATTCTAGTCTAATTCAGCCCCACTACTGAGGCACTACCTTTCTGGGTATTCTACTCAACACCTCATGTATTACAAGGTTTCTTTACTTTGGATGTTTAAGAACTTTAAAAATTCCCCACACTGTGAAAACATCAAGAATCTTTCCACCTGCTCCTTCCTGGTAATTCTTCCTCCTGCCTCAGGCAGATTCTTCAAATGCTTTGAAGACTCAAGAGCAACACCCTGGAGCTCTCTGGAGCTCTTTCTCTGGGCAGCTCTCTCCTCTCTGGTACTCTGTCTGTGAATTCTATCCACTGTGGCTTCCCCAGATTCTCAGCTTACTCTTTCTGACCTGAGGCAGTCGGCACTGCAGCCTGGAATCGCTCCCTAGGAAGTTCCTGGGGAAACCATAGGACTCACATCAATTGTTTGCCTTCTTCCAAGGACTGCTATTCCTCACTGCCTGTGGTTCAATGCTTGAAATCATTGTTTATAAATTTTGATTGGTTTTCTTATTTCTTTCAAGTGAGTGGGTAAATATGTTTCTGTTGCTCCATCAGGGACAGGAGCAGAAATCCTTTCAAAACAACTTTAACTTAAAAAAAAAATGAAAAAAAGCCAATAACATATATGACTATGCAGAAGTGAAAGGTGAGCTGGCATAATTCAAGGGAGGAATTAAGGATTTAAAATAAATAATTAGAGAAATAAAAACCACATTTGAAACTACAAAAACATGAGAGGTACAGTAACATGGGGGCTGGAATTTGTAAAAATCCTATTAAAAACAAAACTAGAAAATGACAAAAAGACAAATCATTAGAAAGACAATAATATAGAAATTAAGCAATAGCTCCAATCTATGCATAATTGGTCTTCCTGGATTGAGAGAACAAAACAAATGAAAGGGAATATCTCAAAAATATGAAAGTAGAAAAATTTCTAAAATAAATAAAAAATTTAATTTGCTGATTAAATCTGTAAATATTTCCCCCAAAAAACAAAAAAACACACAATTATGCAGAATGATCAACCCAAAGATGTTTCCCTGGAGCAGGATGATTAAAAAAAAAAACAACTCACTAAGCAGGTAACTTTTGGACAGAAAAATCAAGTCATCTGCTAGGGTTGAGAGAAAAAATGTGGGTTTAATCGAACCTCCTACTTCTCCATAGCAACATTTAATGACAGAGGAAGGTGGAGGAATGTTTCCAGAATCCTAAAAACAAGAAAAAAAAAAAAAAAGATTGAGCCAAAAATATTGTGCCCAGCCCATTTGTTTTATGTTTATGGCAACAGAAAGGCATTCTCAATTTTGTACAGATTCTGGGAACAATGAAGCATTAATGAGTTCTTCTTTTTAAAAACAACAAGGAAAAAAACATCAAAACACTGCTTAATAAAAAAAATCTATTCTGAAAGGATTAAAGCAAGAGAAAAAACTCAGGGAAAGGAAATTCATATTTAAAAAGCTGCTGGTAGGGGAGGGTGTACCTCAACGGTAGAGTGCATGCCTAGCATGCACAAGGTCCTGGGTTCAATCCCCAGTACTTCCATTAAAATAAACAAATAAACCTAATTACCTGCCACCAACAAAATTAAAGAATAAATAAAAAATAAATAAAAAGCTACTGGTAATGAGTACTGAATACATCTAAATATATAAAGTCAATGTTATATTTATTATCATGGGAAAAAATGAAAGCTTGTAGACTTTGGCTACATAAAAGTTATTATTAATTTAAAAAGTGTTTATTGGTGGAGAGTATACATTGACTAATCTTTATCTTTCAGAAGAAGAGTCAAAGGCTACTGAAAAAAAATTGATGACTTAACAAAATAATTGCTTGCTTCATTTTAAAAATTGGCAATTGATATTAAAATTTACATTTGTAAATACTTTTGAAGTATCATTCAGACAGAAACCCACCATAGCTCACAGATGCTCTATGACAAGCTGATGAGTAGCCCTTTATGGGTCAGACCAAAGCAGGGAATGGGACCAGAAAGAGTCACAAAATAAAATTAAACCAATATATTTACAAATTTAAAATATCTTACATGAGGAAAAGTTTGGGGAAGCTACTGTAACCAAAGCAGGAAGGGATTAGTTAAGCACATAATCCAAAGGAACAGAACAGATCATCTAGAAATAAACTCACATACACCAGAAGTTGACACAATATTGTAAACTGATTGTACTTCAGTAAAAATATATTAAAAGAAACTCACACATGTACGGTCAATTGATTTTCAACAATGGTGCAAAGATGATGCAATACAGAAAGGATAGTCTTTCCAACTAACAGTGCTGGAACAACTGGATATCCATGGGCAAAAAAGAAATAAAACCCCTCTATCCACACCTCACACCACATACAGAAATTATCTCAAAATGGATTATACACTGAAGTGTAAAACCAGATATTATAAAACTTCTAGAAGAAAATATAGGAGAAAATGTTCATGGCCTTGAGTAAAACAAAGATTTCTTAAATATGATACCAAATGCACAATCCGTAGAAAAAATTCATAAATTGGACTTTATCAAAATTATGAACTTCTGCTGTGAAAGAAATACTGTGAGGATGAAGAGACATTTTTAAAAGAACTTTTAGAATATTATTTATAGCAAAGATTTCAAAGTTGTGATTTAATGATTTAAGAAAGAAAAGTAGGGTTCAGCATCCCCTCAAATCTCTAATCACCTAACCCTTGCCAAGTGGGAAGCCAAGCCAGCCTCTACGCCATTTTTAGCCCACTTAGCTCAGACAAGGGGGCCCAGTCATGTGTTCACATAGCATTTTATGCATATCATTAACACAGCTCTTACCAGACTGTATGATCCACTTCTATTCAAATCTATTGGTTAGTACTATTTCAATTGCGAGGAACAGAAACCCTAACCTAAAATAGATTAATCAAAAGAGAAATTCTTGGTTATTGAAGTCTAGGGGTAGATCTAACTTCAGTTAGTGTTGATTTCCAGGGCTCAAATGATGTCATCAGAACTTGGTCATTCTCCAACTCTTAGGACCCACCTAACACACAATGAATCTGAATCCCTAGGAGTTAGACTCTAGATTCTTAAACAACAACAAAAACAACAACAGTAATAAAACCTTCCCAGATGTGTGCCACACAGCACTCACTGAGTAATTGTTTTATCTGTGTATAGTTTGTCTTTGCAAGCTAATTTACAAGCATCTTGCAGGTAAGGACTACTTCTGCAACTTAATCATATTCAATATGTACTGGAAAGATATAAAGCAGGTATTCTGTAAAGTCTGATAGAGCAGGGAAAACTGTAAGCATCGTCCGTGTTGGTATCAAAAGGCTTTGGAAAAACTTCTGATAACCTTTTGGAAGTCTGAGCTAGTGAAGTAGAATTTTATTCAAAGTGTTTGCATAACTACACCCAATGGTAATAGTGAATAACTTTGAGTTGGTGAAGAGAAAAGCTTCACACAATATCCCAAAGAATTCTATTCTTGGCCCTATATTATTCAAAATTCTTTCGAATGTGGGTAAAGACATATAACTGCATCTGACAAAACCAGAATATGGCAAATTATAAAAATATATCTCACAAAGTTCTTGAATAGCATGGCCACCCAAACATTACCACTAGTTCAATTACAGTATTCTTCCAGTCTTTACATTATGCATATTTTATGTATATATATTGTTGGCTCCATTTTTCCCCTAGCATAAACATTTTGGCTGCCAGTTCGTCTAGACTTACATCCTTACAACTCCAAATCTAGTAGGAAGAAAAGCTTTTCTTTTCCAACAACTGGAAAAAAAAAAAATCTGTCCTGATTTCCAATGGACAGAACCAGCTTCCATTCCTGTTCTTAAATACCATTCACAAATGCCAAGGGAACATGATACTCCAGTCAGCCAAAGCCTGAGATCCACGCCTTCCACATGGGGGTTCAGAGGTGGTGTCGGCCACATCTCAGGCACTCATGGACTCGGCACAGGAGAGGGTGGTTCCTCAAGAAAATTTGATTTCTATTACAATAAGAAAGGGAAATGGCGACTGGGCTGCTAAACTACAAACGAAATGAGATGGGGTCTCTGCTCTCCAGGAGCTTACAGTCCTACTCAAGAAGATTATACTATGTTAACAGATAGTTTCAATATAAGGGGGTAAATGTTGCAATAAAGGTTTGCAGGGTAGAGGGACAAGTAAATTCAAGGAAGGGAGCTGGGATTTTGGCTAAGGAAGTTTCCAGCAGGAGAGAATGCCTGAGTCTAGAAAGATTCATAAGTCTTTACAAAGTGTAGCAGAGGGCTTGGGGGTGACATAAAGATGTTCCCAGGCATCCTTCTTTGTTTGTTTTGTTTGTGGGGTTTCTTTTTGAGGTATAGTTGATTTAAAACATTTTATTAGTTTTAGGTATAAGTGGCATCCTTGACTCATAAGACTTGATCCCCTTAAAGCTAGGAACCATGTCTTACCTTTGCCTCCCCAGAATTCAACATGGCGCCTGGCATCTAGTGGATACTCCATAAATGGTCAATGAATTTATTAATAGTCTCTCATTATGGCTTCAAAAAAGTTCTGCTGGAATTTGTAAGGCTGGTATTTAACCTCATTATTCAGAGAAGGAAACTGAGAGAGAGAGAGAGAGAGATTAGGTCATCAAAATCACAGTGCCAACTAACAGTAGTGCCAAGATAACTCCCACAGAGGCAGGGACATATCCAAACCAAACTCCAGACATGAAGAAGAATACCACAAATCCTAGCCTTGCGTCATCAGAGCAGCAAAGTGAGAAATAAAGTAAACGTTTTAGTATGGTTAGTTGTTCTTATAAAGCCCTAAACACCAAATTTTCTTCTAACGGTTTCAGATGTCAAATGATAAAATTTACTTTACAATGTTCTTGAATAAATAAGGACTGAGAAAAAAAACTGAGAGGGAAATATGTTTGTTTGGGTGGGTTGCTAAGCAACACCACACATGCCAGAGACTCCTTTTGGATTTCCTTTTGAAGGTGGAATCTGTGGGAACAACGAGTACTTCAGCTTGTGTCTGTTTCATCGGCTCACACTGGAAAATAAAAGCAAGACGGGAAACAAACAGGCAATTCTAATAATACAGAAGTCAGAGGTGTGGCGACTGTGAAGGATTAAATTAGACTAGACTGTTTTTAAAGTGGCCTTTTAAATGGCACTGTCACTCAGAGGTAAGGTTTTACAGCATGTCCCCAGAAGAACCTACCGTACACAGATGACATAAAACCAGATAGTGTCCGGGCTATGCTATCTACCCCACACCGTATTTCAGGCCCTATAGATTCCTGAAATCTGTCATATGGCAATAGGATGTAGCAACCAGATGAAGGAAAATATGAGTTTGTGTATCTCACTTATTTGATAAGAGAATGTCTTATGAGAAATAGGGTTTTAAGATGGGTACTGAAGGAAGGAATTTTGTGGGTAGGGAGTGAAATTTACAGCCTCAGGGTTTCCTTGAGCAAAAGCCAGGAGCTCTAGAGGGGAAAACCATGTCAGGCTGAAAGCAGCAAAGAGAACACTGATAAGCCAGAAAGAATGAATAAGTATTTCAGCAGGAAACATTGGATGGCTGGTAGAGGTTTATGAAGACTAAGTCTGAAATTAGTAGTGAAATGCCTGGAATGTAAGATTTAAAGATACTATGGATCAAATGCTATCCAAGTTACATTACACTAATATTGATGTGCCTTTTGAAAAATCACATTTCTTTCAATGATTTGTGACTAAACTTTCAGGTAAGCACACATCTAATTCTGACTTATGTATGTGTGGACACATTTTCTGTCAACCTGTATTCTTTGAGGGGACAAGTTAGAAAGAATATTTCAGATTTTGTTTTAAATAATTGACACTGTAAACAAAAAAAAGAGGTACATATTGTAATTACTAATTACAGAATGCAGTCTATTCCGTGCATCTGAGGCTTTCCATGATCTGGGTTGTCTACCTTCCCCTTCCATGCCAGCCTGGATAGTCACTCCTCTCAACCCATCCCATGTTGAAAGATTTCACTACTGACTTGATACTAAATTATATTCTCCCACCTATGGTTATTTAGACTCAAGGTATGTATTTCTCCAAGAAGATTATAACTCCCTGAAGGATCTGTCCAAACAGTATTTTGTTTTGTATATTCCGACCAAAATAATAACATTACTTACAATGCACAGCAAATGCACAGAAATTCAACCCAACACTTAGATAACAATGGAATTAGTTTATGTTATTATTTCTTAATATTGTTTTTCCATTCACTGTTCTCCTCTTTAGGTCTCTGGATTCTAGGCCTACTAGCAGAAAATAGTAAGAACAAACAAGAAATGAATAAGCAAACATCTACTGTCTTCTTCTAAACCTTGAACTCTGGAAAAATCAAAACATCCTTGGGGAACAAATATTTCAAAAGGGAAAACAACATTTTGAGCAGTGACTATAATAGAGTCATGTCAGCATAAGCTATTCCAAAGGCCCAAAGATCCCAGAGTAGAAGTGGTGGTGTGCAAAAGTTAAAAAGAGCACTACACGAAGAATTAGGACCCCCACACCCCATCGTCAATGGTCTAGCTGTGTGCCTTAAAATGACTGCTCCTGACTAGATTCATTCATTCCCCCAACAAACCTACGGGGAATGCAAGCTCTTTAAGGGCGAGGCATTTCACCTGTCTGCTTGCACTCTCTCCTGGCGTTGTGCCTGGCACATAGTAGGTGCTCAATAAGTATTTGTTATGTGATCCCCTGTCCTGCATGGAGAGTTCGTCCTCAAGAAGCACATAGTCTGGTTAGGACAAAGATTTCCAAATATGCAATTATAATAGATGAAAATGTTTATCAACGGTAAGAATATGAGCTAATAATGCTAACACTTGGGCATTTACCACGTGCCAGGCAGTGTTATGCATGCCTTACATGTACTAATTCACCTAATCTTCACAACAACCCTATGAGGTAGACACTATTTTTTCCACTTTTCCAGGAGGTCAAGCCACTTGCCGGAGGTCACACAGCTAGGAAGTGGTAGAGTAGGAACTGAATTCGAGATTCAGAATTAGCACTGGGCAGGCACAAGACAGAGTCAGTCTGACTCAAGGACCACTGAAGTTTCTTCTTGGCCTGGGTTTGATGATGGCACCACTGGTGATAATGAAGCAGCAGGGAAATGGGGGAAATGTTTCATGAAACCCCATCCATTTAGAACATCTTGGTGTTTCTCAAACTTAGGATGCTCCAGAATCCTCAGAGAAGATTCAGAATTTCAGGCCTGAAATCTTGGAGATTCTGAATCAATAAGGTTGAAGTGGGGACGTGGAATCTGTATCTTGAACAAGTGCCACATCAAGTGTGATGTTGATCGTCACATTTTGAAAATACCACACTAGACCTGTTGACACTTTGGCTGAGATTCTGCACTCTTTCTTCAGGTCTGGCTTTCCTCTGGCCATGTATCTGTTGGGTATCCTTTGACTGTGCAATCTGGTAGTGTTCTGTCTGGGGCATTGGCATCTTTAGAGGATACTCAGAGGACAGACATCACAACCTAAGACAGTTATTTCTGGTTTATTTGTCTGTCTCCTCTTGCGGTCAGGGGCTGTGTCATCCTCTGCTCTACACGCCCAGCTCCTAATTCAGTGCACAGGAAATGTCTTCAGAAGGAATTGAAAGATGGCATGAACCTGGCCTGTGCTCCAGACCCACCAGCCCTGCCCTTGAGAAGCTCAGTTAAGTTAAGGACACAGATACCTGAATAGACAAACTGCAGGATCCGGTGATAGGTGGCCATGATCACCTAAGTACAAACATCGTGTTATAAGTGCATAGGGGACCAGCAAAGGGTGCTGCAGGTGGACGTACAGGGTGGGAAACCACGCTAGAAAAGTAGACTAGGAGCTGTTACGGGCTGACTTGTGTCTGCCTCAAAAATTCATACGTTGAGGTGAAGTCCAACCACCACCTCCCGCCCCCTTCTGCCACCTAGCACCAGAATGTGCTAGTACCTCAGAGTGTGACTATATTTGGAGACAGTGTCTTTAAAAAAAATTTTTTTAAAGGTTATAGTCCATTTACAGTTATTATAAAATATTGGCTATATTTCCCATGTTGCAAATATATCCTTATGGCCTATCTTACACCCAGAAGTTTGTACCTCCCACTCCCCCACCTCTATATTGCCCCTCCCTACTGGTAACCACTAGTTTGTTCTCTATTAAGAGATTGGGTCTTTTAAAAGGTAAATTAAGTTAACATGAAATCATTAGAGTGAGCCCTAGTCCAATCTGACTGGTGTCCTCATAAGAAAATGAAATTGGGACACAGACAACACACAGAGGGAAGACCAGTGAAGACACAGGGAGAAGATGGCCACTTACAAGCCAAAGAGAGAGACCTCAGAAGAAACCAGTCCTACCAACACCTTGATCTTAGACTTCCAGCCTCTAGAATTGTGAGAAAATAAATGTCTGTCATTTGAGACACCCAGTCTGTGGTAGTTTGTCATGACAGCCCTAGCAAAAAAAAAAAAAAAAAAAGTGTGTATATATATATATATATATATATATATATATATATATATGAAAATTTACGAAACCAAACTACAGAAATAAAATTTTATCCTTTAAGCTGTCAAAAGCCTCCACAGGTGTCTAGCGTCAATGTGACATGTGCAGGTTTGGTTCTGTAATATAATTTAGAAACAGTGGGGACCCTGAGGTGGAGAATGAAGGTGGAATTGACAGATCCATCGTTCCAGTGCAGAATAAAACAGCCATGGGGCCCTGGCCTAAACCACTGACAAAGGGAATGAGTAACAGGGGGCCCATCAGAGAGGCCTTTGTGGGGCAGAAGTAACACAATTTGGGGAAAATGAAGTATGGCAGAAGAGTAGACAGATGAGGCTATCATGATGAAGTGTAGCTTGGGGAGTGAGGATGTCTTACATCTCAGCTGAGGATTCAAGAGGTGAAGCAGGCTTAAATAAACAAAGGAGAAGAAGAAGGGAGAAGACAACAAATTTAGTTCGAGATGGGTGAAGTTTTGGACAATTCCAGAGCATGAGCAGTATGTGCTCCGTAGAGCGGGAATAAAGTTCCGGACCTGGGGCGTGATGTAGGATTCCGTTACTCACAGGTCAGTCCTGGCTCCGGCGGATGAGGGGTGCTGGGAAAGGAGCAGCTGAGCTCATGTGGAGCCCCAGCGATTTGAGAGCCCCACGTTCGAATCCTTGGGGTCTTCACAATGTGTGGAGAGGGGAGCCAAAGACTGAAGAAACCATTAGAAAAGCAGCAGAATCAGGGCCAAGAAGGCCACCAAAGGCCAGGTAAGTCAGGGTTAGTAGTTTTGTTGGTAGTTTTCAAATGAAGGGAAGATTTCTTTGCCCCTGCTGTGGACCAGCTCAGCCTGGATTTCTCCTGTTCACATCATCCCTGCACTTTGGTAAATCGTGGCAGTAGTGGCTGGCGGTTAACGGGGACCCAAGCGTGATTTCAGGGTCGCGGAGGCAGTGACAGCTCCAGAAGCTCATTCCCCGAGGGCAGGTCAGCGACTCCCTCCCCGCCCGAGCCCTTCCACCCGAATGGAATGTGGGTGCCCGCCCCCGGACTCCGGCCACACTTGGAACGCGGGCCTGGGCGCAGCTCGCCGAGCGCGCGGGCCGCGGGGGCGGTTTCCTCGCGCCTACCCCTGCAGCGCGCGGCAGCGCTGGGCGAGGCCAGGCCACCGGGAGGCGGGCCGAGGGGGCGGGCGAGGGACGCGGGGCTGGGGGGAAGGTCGGGGGCGGGGAGCAGGAGGCGGCGGGCCCCGGGAAGAAAAGAACATGGCTCCTGCGGCGGGCAGCGCCGAGCGCGGCACCGGGCGAGGGCGCGCCGGTCGCCAGTGACCGCGATGGTGAACTCGAGCCGGGTGCAGCCGCAGCAGCCCGGGGACACGAAGCGGCCGCCAGCGCCCCGAGCCGCGGGCCCGGGCCGGCTGATGGCTGGCGGCGGGGCCGCGGGCGCCGGCCTCGCCGCTCCGGGCGGCCTCCGCGAGCACAGGGGCCTGGAGATCGAGATGGAGCGCATCCGGCAGGCGGCCGCGCGGGACCCCCCTGCCGGAGCCTCAGCCTCCCCGTCCCCTCCGCTCTCGTCGTGCTCGCGGCAAGCGTGGAGCCGCGACAACCCAGGCTTCGAGGCCGAGGAGGAGGAGGAGGAAGAGGAGGTGGAGGGAGAAGAAGGGGGAATGGTGGTGGAGATGGACGTGGAGTGGCGCCCGGGCAGCAGGAGGTCGGCCGCCTCCTCGGCCGTGAGCTCGGCGGGCGCCCGGGGCCGAGGGCTGGGGGGCTACCACGGCGCCGGCCATCCGAGCGGGCGGCGGCGCCGCCAAGAGGACCAGGGCCCGCCGAGCCCCAGCCCGGCGGGCGGCGGGGACCCGCTGCATCACCACCTCCCCCTGGACGGGCAGCCGCCCCGAGTGGCCTGGGCCGAGAGGCTGGTTCGCGGGCTGCGAGGTAAGAGCGTGACCCGTGGCAGCTGATGCATAAACCAGAACTGCGGGCAGCGCCGGAGCCATCGCCCGCTGAGGGCAGCTTTCCCGGGCTCCACCTCGCATCCCCTTTGCGTCTCCGCGTCCCTTGGAAGCGCCCTTCCTCACCTCTGCTAATTCTGCTCTATTTCCGGTACCCATTGCGGAATTCCACTGCGCCCTTGTTGGTGCAAATGTATTGAATACCCTCTATTTCTAAAAAAAAAGATATGTCATCTTATTTTTAACTTTGAAATTAGTGAAAGCCGTATTAGAGTGAAGGGGTACATCTGGAGATTTTTTTTCTTGTAGGATAAAAAGAGAATACTCTAATTACAACTGATGGTGGTTGCAGCTGCATAGTTGCTACTTCACTGAATAAAAACGAAAATTCTGTGCTGGTACCCATGGTCTTCCAATGGCCTGAATGCCCTATTGCCCTTATCCCGTTCTAAAGGGCAGTACAGTTTCCTAGTAGGAGTGTCATTGGGTACTCATTGCCGTTGTTTTGGTTGATGTGTGTGGTTGTTTGGGGGAGAGGGAGGTGTCCCGAACACCACGAATAGAATAAAGTAATGGCTAGGAAAACAGTTGTTTGGCCTTTTCTAATTCTAGGCATTTTTCTAAAACAGTTGCAAAGAGAATGTTATATTGTTTTAAAAACTTGGAAGTATGTTTTAAAATAACTAATTTAATGTTCTTTGAAATTGCAATGAAACAGTGATGTCATCAGATACCAGCTGTGTGTAAATGTGTCAGAGTTCAGTGCACCCAACTCTCTAAAAGGCAGGAAAGGAATTTGCAAATTTACCAGTGCCTGTTAAGAAGACACAGATTTTCCAAGAGCAGACAGAATCCTGTTTTTGCAAAGTTTTGTCAAAGGCATCCTTGGAAAAGAGTTGCATTTGCTCTTACCGTCCAAATTACTTTAATCTCCACTTTTAAGAATTTTCCATTCTCAGTTCTTTTGAAATTTTCCCTTCCCTTGTCTTCCTGTCAGTTTTGAAAATCTTGCACAAAAAACTATCCAGGTGTTTTTATAGCAATGTAATTAACACCAAGTCAGGCCTATATCCAAATCCCAGTTCTGTAACATGTTGGCTGTGTGACCTTGAGCAAACTGCTTAACCTCTCTGATCCCCAATTTTTTAAAATTGTATTTATAAAGAGATAATCATAATACTTAGTTCTTGACTTGTGAGAATTAAATGAGATGAGACATAAAATGAGTAGCAGGTCTCTGCCATGTTGTGAGTGCTTCATGAATATAAATTATATCATAGATTCTAAAAGAGTATATTTTGGTACACTTTTACACAAGTGCTTATGCTAGTTAATTTGGCTCAGAGCATGGTGGGGAACAAAAGATCCTCTGAATAACCAGTGTGAATAAATTAGTAAAAAAAGAAACTAATCTTTTAAAGCTCAAAACTATATTCAAATAAATGATATATTATTGTACATTGTTTTAATTGTGCTTTTTAAAATAGTCACTCAAGCAAGAAAGAAGTTTCTTTTAAGTTAATAAATAATAGTAAGTCGTGATCCGTTTAACTCAGTTTAAATATTTGATAACACATTTAATGTTCTTTGAATAAACTCAATAATGGAATATAATGAAATGAAATATATGAGTGTATAAATACATTTATTTCTTTTAAGGAAAAATTTCAGAAAATGTACAATGAATAAGCTAGTAGTAAAACTAGTCTGACCTTATCAATGGTCTAATTACTAGGAGAACTGATGCATGAAAATCTTTTTTATAGAAAATTTTAGAATACATTTCATTTTATGAAGAAATATAATTGATATTCTTGTCATTTAATAAATAAGCAACATTTGTTAAATAGCTAGCACGTACTGTGAAAATAGACTGTGCTAGGTGCTGCCAAAACAAAAACAAAAACAAAAACAAAACTAAAATAGCACATCATCATTTCCCTATGGACAGAAAACCCAGAAAGTAAAATGAATAATTGAGGATGAATTGTGATTTTTTTTCCCTCTTGGGATACCAATGATAAAAATCTTATATGCCTTATGTAAGTAGTGCCCAGGATCAGAAGAGAGAGTGACATGGAATTTCTAAAGGTGGGAGAGATTACTCAAGTTTGGAGTGGTCAAGAGCTTCCCTGGAGGTCTTCCAACCTTGTGACTGTATTTAACTCCCTCAAACCTCCTGGCCTCTGTTCCCCAATTACAAAACGGAAGAGTTGAGCCTACTCTTCAAGGTCCCTTCTAGCTTCAGCATACTCTGTTGTTGTGTAATGACATGAATCCAAGTTGGACAATAAATGATTATTTTTCTCCTTGGACACTAAATAGATCTATCTTCTTAGGAGAGTAAGATAACAAAGAAGAAATGTTTGAGGCCTGGTTATGGGAAGCATTGTGTCTAACCAGGGAATTAAGAATTTATCCCTTAGTATTAGGAAGCAGTTGAAAGTTCTCGAGCAGGAGCAGAATATACTGAAAGGGAATATGAGTCGGGCAGTGTGCTATGCAGAAGAGCTTGCAGAGGGAGACGAGGAGACAGGAGGACCAGGTAGGAGGCAGCCAGTGAAGGGGTGATGAAAGCGTGGACCACAGGCAGCAAAGGATGGCTGGAAGACTGAAAGACTGCTCCAAACTTAAAGGTATCCCCAACCCAACAATTTTGTTTACTTTTCTTTAACAAACTCTTTTTAGTGCAGAGGTAAAATTAGACACTCTACATGAGTTATCAAATTTTCTGAATTTCCAAAGTTAAATGTGTTTTATGGATGTATCAATTTGTTAAAGTCATTTTCTGTTTGTTATTTCAGACATATATGCTTGATTGTTTGTGTTTGTTTTCCTGGAGAAATCATAAACTGCTAGTTGTATTGGTCAGAGTGGGCTAAGCTGCTGTAAAAAATAGATACCTCCTTTCCCATTCACCATGTTGTATCATCACTGTCCGTGTCCAGAACTTTTTCATCATTTCAAATAGAAACTCTAACCATTGAATAATAACTCCCCATGTCCCCTCCACTCCCTCCCACAACCTCTATTCTGCTTGTGTTTCTATGAATTTTCCTATTCTAGGTACTTCACGTTAGTGGAATCACACATTATTTGTCCTTTCATGTCTGGCTTATTTCACTTAGCATAATATTTCCAAGGTTTATCTGTGTTGTAGCGTGTAGCCGAACTTCATTCCTTTTGATAACTGAATAGTATTCCATTGTATGTATATACCACATTTTGTTTATCCATTCATCAGTTGATGAACACTTGGGTTGTTTCTACCTTTTGGCTATTATGACTTTCGTTTTTTGTTTTGTTTTGTTTTTTTGAGGGGGGCAGGTAATTAGGTTTTTAAAAAAATTTTTTTTAATGAAGGTACTAGGGATTGAACCTAAGACCTCGTGCATGCTAAGCACACAGTACCCCTGAGCTATACCCTCCGCCATTGACTTTCCCTTTATTTTTAATCCAAACCTCACTCCATCATTTCTTCTTTTCCCTTTTTATTTGCACTACAATTTTGAACAAATGAGATTTTGTATTTTCATTGCTGTGGGGATTTTTTTGAGGGAGGGTTGCTGCTCTAGGGGGATATGATAAGGCTATGCTAGCAACAGAATTTGTGCAGTCAACAAACACTTATTGAGCATCTCCCTTATGGTAGCTACTAGGGATACAGAGATGACTAATACAAGATCCCAACTCCCAAGGAGCTCAGAGTTGATTTGGGGAATCAGAGGTGTAGGAGGTGTAATTGCAATGCCAGGTCCCAGGTATGGAAGGGACTCAAAGGAGAGAGGGCCAGCTTTACCAGGGTAGATTAGAGGAAGTGAAGCTTGAGTTATATTTTGAAGGATGGAGTGGGGTGGGACTTGAGGAGGGAAAAATAGCAGGAGTAAGACCAAGCAAGCCTGTAGCTCACTGGCACTTTTTCCTGTAGACAGAATCGGTGAGGGCTTCAAGCATGGAGTTGTTCTGATCACATGTCAATCTGATGATTCTAGCAAGAATGTAGAGAATGGGGTGAGGTGAGGTGGGTAGAGCTGGTTGCTGGGAGAATAAGTTAGGAGAAGGCTGACCAAGAGGGGGAGGGTGACGAAGGCTGCAAAGAAGGCATGTAAGCTGGAGTGGAAGAAAGCTGGATTAAAGAGAAAAACCACCAACACTGTGGACCGACTCCATGGGAAGGTTACTAAAAGGGCCTGTTCTAGGATGAAACTCGTATTTCTGGCTTGGTACCATTAACTCAAACAGGCAAGTAGGTTTCCAGAGAAAGAAAGGAAAAGAATCTCAGTTTGGGGCACGTGAGTGTGAGTTGTCTGTGGAATACGCTCGTGGAACTGACCATTAGCTGTAGGACATACTTGTCTGCCGTCCCGGAGAGGGCTGCCTAAGACTTCGAGATTCAAGAGTCAATGTCGTATATGAGGTAGCAGCTGACTGTTCTATGGGAAATGGACCAATAGTAGGAGGAAGTCACTCCCCTTTCTGAGGGTGTCCCTGAAACTCAAATACTAGGAAGGATTGTATTCTTCTTCCTAAACAATGCCCACATGTGTCTGAGCACAACAGGATTCTTCTGTGAAATGAATGCAGTGAGAATTTGGTCAGCCTATTCACAATGACTTCAAAGCCTGTATGGATTTGGGTCTCTACGCCGTTCTGAAATCAGGACCAACTAGGCTTCAGAAGTAGGACATTTCTCAAATTTGGACCTGTTTCTGAAGCTATAAATGGGCCTCTTCCAGCCACTCAGCATGCTGTATATATATATTATTTCAAACTCTCAGAGCAGCCCCACAAAGAAGCACTCTTACCCCATTTCCCAGTGGGGAAGCGGAGGCTTACGGCGTTGGTAAAGTCTCCCAGCTCCTAAGTGCCTGAGCCTTTATCTGAACACAGCTCTGACTCCAGATCCCCACGCTGCACTTTGTCATGATCAGTGAGTCAGAGGGGGTCAGTGTGTTTCCGGTGGGACAGGGTGAATATGAGGCAAAACTTCCACACTGAATCTTTTCTACTATGTAACCCAGATGTTGACAGATGAGATGATATGATTGCTGGGATTAGTTTCAAAATAACTGGGGAGGTATAACACAGGGAACTATGTTCAATATCTTGTAGTAACTTCTGGTGAAAAAGAATATGAAAACAAATACATATATGTTCATGTATGACTGAATCATTATGCTGCACACCAGAAATTGACACCTTGTAAACTGACTATACTTCAGTTAAAAAACATATACAAATGCAAAAAATTGGGGAGGAATGGGTGAGGGTTTCAATAAATCAGTTGGTGTTGAGTTGATAATTGTCGAAGCTAGGTGAGCAATACATGGGAGTTCATTATATCATTCTCTCTTTCTGATATTTCTTATATATTGCAAAATAAAAAGGTTTTGGAAGCATTTGGATAAAATAGTTGCAACATGGCATTTTTTCTAAGTCAGTTACTTATGTTTGAGACATCTTTGGTGTCTTGGGTTACCCATCTGAGGGTTCCCCTGTATTCATATGAATAACACTGTTGAGGTGATGTGGTCTGAATTTAGGCTCTGGCATTAGCTAAGCACCCTCTTATACAGGAAGGAAGTTGGATATTGTCTGGTGTCCCCCATATCACAGTCTCCTAACAGATGGACACGTCCTGTACTGGATGTGAGTGCCTGGAGTGCTGGGAAGGGACCCCCTCCTCAGCTGAGACAGTTGAGAGAAAAGATAACAGTTCCTTTTGAAGAAAGCTGTCATTTTGGACATGAACTCTGCCCTTAAGCATTCTTATTCTATCATCCCTGCTAAACGTGGGAAGGAGTTGGGTATAGAATAGGTATTTCTTCCATTTGTGGATGCAGCTGTTTCTCACCCATCAGAATGTGAAGGGGTCCCTGTGTCCTCCATCCACGTCTAGTGAAGAAACTGGATGACATTTTTAAAGCAATAAATGTTTGAGGAGGTAGCTAGAGCAATTTAGAAAAAGTAAATGTATAGAAGTATATAAAATATGAATAAGAGGACTTGTTTCTTTTTATTTGAAATGTTTCATTCAAGGGCTAGTGTTAAATTGCCATAGACCGTCGCAAATTTAGCTTGAATAAAATTTGACACGAGTTTGCTTTTTCTATTTATAGGTCAAGCAAATAATATTTATAAATATTAAGAACCATGATTATTCCTTAGTGCATAATTGTTTATAAACCATGAGAAAGAGTGAAATCACTGACCAAGTGAGGCAAGGCAGTAGTCCCTCCTGATAGTAGAAAGATGAGCAATTTCCACTTCTGTGTATATTTTAGGCCTGGCCTCCAAAAGAAAGATACCCAGAGAAATGGTGTGGTTGTGTCCAGGGCTACTGAGCCTAATATTTGGCTGCCTCTCTGTTATTCTGAGTTGTAATTTTCCATGTCATCTAAATTTGTAATAATTCTTTAATATGATAGAGTTTCAGTGAACAAACATTCTGCTTGCTGCATTTCTTCGGAGTGAGTAATTCCCTGACAACTACCAGATCTTGGCAGGAGCAAACCTGGTCATAAGTTAAGCTCCACTTTCAGCGTGGAGAAGCCTAGGATGCGTAACACAGTGTCTTTGAGTGCGGATGCTGGGGAGAAAAAAGAAAACGAAACGAAATACCCCAATTTAGGAGAACTAATGTATTATTATAAGACTCAGAAAGTACGTAAACACTGGTGATGAAGTCATTTCTTCCAAGGGAAAGACCATGTACCATTTTCCCCCTGTTCTCTGTGTGGCTTGATTGTGGCCTAAGTGAAGTTTCCGTGATCGAAGAGGTTAAAGTCTGAGGCAGTTTGCCATTAACAGCCGACCGACCCAATCTCACTGAAAGGATTGAGAGGTTTGTCTTTTTTGGAAAACGTTAAGGCTCTTCCAAGTAACCAGCAATGCGACTTGACCACACCGTCACTGGTGGGGGCTTGGACGGCCACCGTGTCTGTCTGCCGGCCGCGTCCAAAACTGCGGGAACTCTGTCCGGCCAGCTCACCGAGGGTTATGTCATCTTCGCTCAGCCAGCCCAGCACTTTTTCCATCTGCAAAAATACGGAACACGGTTGCTGATTTTACTCTTTCCCCAAAGAGAGAGAGAAGTTGGCTGAGTTGTTGCTTTTAATTTAAAAGACACATGTTAATTGGCACTTTAAAAATCTCTTTAGTGTAGTCAGGCAGCATTGAATTTCTTAAAGGGCAAAAATGGGTACAGAGTAGATTTTACACTCGTGTGTTAGAAGCTTGATAGATGTTTCCATAATGAAATGGTGCTCCAACCAGGACTTCTTTTCATCAAGGGTGACCTAAAAGGTATCATTTGCAATGTAGTTACATCATGTACCAACAAGGATAATTGATTTAGTAATAACGGTAATTCCTCCCACATAGGGAAGAGCACAAGTACTTAACCTGCTCCTGTGGGCTGCCCAGGTTTCCTCTCCTCTTTCTACATTTTTACTAAGGTATTTTCTAATGAGATTGGGAGTTTACACAATGATCAGATCGTTGCCTTGGGACAAGAGAGGCTCATGTATTCCCAAATTAAAAATATTCCTGCTAAAACAATTTCTCAGTTGCATTCAGAGCTTGCTAAGAACAAACAAACAAACCAACAAACAAACAGGAGAATTTCCCTTAAAGATATACTATTTTTAAATGTATTTTCTCTTTGCCATTCATGAGATTTTTCTAAACAAAATGACCTCTTTAATTATTACTTTCAAGGTCTCTGGGGAACAAGACTCATGGAGGAAAGCAGCACTAACCGAGAGAAATACCTTAAAAGTGTCCTACGAGAACTGGCCACGTACCTCCTTTTTCTCATCGTCTTGTGCGTCTGTAAGTAGAACGTCTCCCTCCACTAGAGGAAAAGTTTTGAAAATTTCTCGCTTGTCTAAATCATGATTCAAAGGAATTGTAGATGTACCAGGAGGGGTAATTCAGAAGTTCTCTTCTCTGATATCAATTCTAATTTAGAACTTGGTAAAGCTCTCTTCTCTCCTCTGGTGAACACTGACCAAAATTCAGCATTGTCTGATTGGCCAGTTCGTTGTTGGCTGTGACCATCTGCCCTGTGAGGAGCATGGGGCAACCTGCCAGACCCCAAGAAACCAAGTGAAAGGGTTTTGTATGAGGTTTCTTAACAATACTTACACGGTCACAGTTATCACATCAGTTGATGTAAAGTCTGCACAAGAAGTATTTCCAGTAAAATGGCTTACAAAGTTAACTCTTAGAAAATACAGCTAATGGCACCTGACACTGCTTTTATGGCTGTATATATTGAAAAGCCCCCTCTTTTTGAATTTGGATGTGTTGTGCGATGCCTTCATTCTAATTCATCATTTCTTCCAAATCTTCAATAACTTTGGATTTTCGCTGTACAGGAAACTTAACTACAGAGTCATCTCTTTCTTTTTTCTTTCTTCTTTCACTACGTCCCTGTGTCCTCTGGGAGGGGGGGAAGCCTTAGACAGAAACAAATCTTAGAAACCATTTGCCTCAAAGTCCAGAAAGTCATAGGCAATGCGTTTTTCCCTCGAATCAAAGGGTGTTAGATGATGGAGTTCTGTTGTGTCCAAAGCCCCTTAAGAGAGCAGACAGGAAGCAGATTTATGGCCACCAGGACCCCTAACATATTCCTCGGGGAAAGGAGTTTGTTGTTAACAGCCTTCACTTAGAAACGCTTGCATATTAGCACCAACCTTGGGAAGAGTCCACTTCTTTGAAAATGGAGGGCATCATGATTTAACCAATACTTTAATAATGCCATTCTTATTATGTTAAAATTGACCACCATGAATTTAATTGACTTAAGTGCTAAATGCTTCCTTTTAAAAAATGGTTTTTTATTTACTAGATTTATAAAAAGAACAAGGAGATGTGAAAGATGAAGGAAACATTTAAGTTTTGGTATTTATAATTTTAAGAAATTGAATATTGATGTATTTAATATCCCCACACTGACTTTTACTAATACAAGTAAGCTCTTAGTGAACTTTAACCGGGCATGACTTCTTTTCACATTTTCTGAGACTTTGCCTAACCAAGTGGGAACTTTAAAAAAAAAAAAGTTACTTAAGCTAAAAAGTATATATATGTGAGCAACATCCATTTTCTTATTTTTTCCCCTAATTTCCTGTTATTTGTTTAGAAAGGAATCTCATTACTTTAAAAAACATGTTATCTAAGAAATACTGAAAAGCTGGAAATGATCTATTCAGTATGTTAAAAGTTATAAAGAAAGAGATGTGACGTTTTTAACTTTTATGTTTTAAGATGTTAGAGCTTACAATAAATACTGAAGTCAGGTTTGCTCCCAGAATAGAAGTGGTGCTTAAATATTAAACTGCAGTGGCCTGAAATATTAACAGGCAGATTAGAATCATTATTAAGTTTTTTAAGCATGACACATACATTCATACATACATTTTATGCAAAATATAAGTACTCCTATAAGAAGTCTAGAATTCCAGTGTTCTCGAAAGCTGCCTGAACCAGAATCACAAAGAGAATTTTTTTTTTATAATCGCAGTTTGCCCAGATCTACTAAATCAAAGGCTTCCAGACGTGACCAGAGAAGTGAGTTTTCAGGTGCACTGACAAGGTTTGGGAACTAAGCCAGATAAATAAACTGAATAGCTAGAATTTTAGGAAACAAGCTTAAGTGATATAACTAATTCATGTTTTCTTATTTATTTTAGAATTTTTATGCTCTTTGTTCTTTTTCACACATCATGGTTTTTTTCTAACATCAACTACACTTTCTGCATAGGCCAAGTTTTATTTTCAGAATGTTGTAAAATCTCTGAGTAAGAATCTTGGTAGTGATTGATCAAACCTCCACTTTATGCTAAAATCCCCCCTTCAACATTCTTCCCAAATAGTCAGTCATCCTGCCTCTGCTTGAGCAGGAGTTCCAGATTAAGGGACTGACTCTTTTGAAATAGTTCATTTTACTTTTCTATGGCTGTGTTAGAAAGTTCTTCCTTGAGGGGAGGGTATACCTCAGTGGTAGAGTATGTGCTTAACATGCACGAGGTCCTGGGTTCAATCCCCAGTACCTTCACTAAAAAATAAATAAATAAATAAATAAATAAATAAATAAATACATACATACATACATACATACATACATACATATGTATAAATGAATCACTATGCTGTACACCAGAAATTAATGCAACATTGTACATTGATTATATGTCAATAAATAAATAAACCTGATTACCCACTCAAAAAAGAATTTTTAAAAATTGAAAAAAAAAAAAGAAAGTTCTTATATGAAGCCAAAGTCTGCCCTCATCTACCTTCCCCTCTTGGTTCGACTCTCCAAGCCCACCTAATACCAAGTACCTTTTCCATGTCTCTCCTCCACTTTCGCCCATCAGAAGCTTAGTGACAGACATTCAGTCTCCCCTACGTCTTCTCTAGGTTAAACCTTTCCATTTCCCTTAACTGTTGCTCGTGTGATGGGAGACACATGAGTAACCCACATGATTGAAACTACAGGTTCTGTTTATCAGAGGTCCTCTGAAAGCCCAGTAGGAGCCTTGCCTTAACAGAGGGGCGAAGTGGGGCCATGAACGTCCTCATTCAGATCCTGCACTGAGGTCCATGCATCCTGCCATCGCCTGGCTCTTCATGTACATGATTCCTGAGTCTCTTTCACCAAAATCTATAAGCCACCGTGTCCCCCAGCTAGTCTTTGAGTACTTTTTTCCTGGAACACAGAGGAGACCTTCCCTTTCAGCTCTGTTAAATTTCAACTCATGAGGATCTGCTCATCATTCCAGTCTGTTGAAACCACCTTGCATCTAGATTCATCCATCTCATATATCAGCTTTCCTTCCCAGCTTTATAGCATCAGCAGAGTTGATATCATCCAAGTCCTTATCCTGGTAAATTAATAAATCAGAAAAGTTTGGTCCAACATCAGCCCATTAGTCAAAGCTCTTTGGGTGGAGTGCACTGAATTATATTATCATCTAGCTCAGACTGTTCATGAAATAGGATAAGAAAGATTTTTGCAAGTGCCTGTCTGAATAACTCCACTGTTCCTCTGATGTAGCAGCTAATCTATCAGCTGTTGACCAAATTAAAAAGGAAGTGAAGATAAGCAAGCATGATTTACTCCTAGCAAAGCCTTACTGGCTCCTAGTGATTGAGTCCTTTCCCTATTGTTCAAAACCATCTTTTTAACTACCAGTTTTAAATCTTACCAGCAATATCAATATCAAATGACTGATAATATCAAACTTATAACTGTAGGTAAGTGAGATAACTGTGCCTTGCATGTTGGAAACTCTTTATATGAAGTAGATGGGGTTCTGGAAGGCAGCCTGACATGGTAGGAAAAGTACAGTTTTTTTTTAGCCTCACAGAGATCTGGGTTCAAATCCCAGCTCCACCACTTACACACTAGGTAAGCTTGAGTGACTTATTTAACCTTTCTGACCCTTTGTTTTCTCATCTGTAGAATACTTATTTTGAAAGATTCTGTGGAGATTAGGAATAATATGTGAAAAGATCCTAGGATGTTCTCTGTCATATAATAGTAATAAGAGCAAAATTTGTCCCGAAGATTGTTGACAGTGGCTGAATTCTTTCATCAGTAGGTTCTAAGACCTGTAGGTCCGATTATTTGGACAGTCATTTGGAGCAGCTGTGTGCCCATCTGGAGCTTATTTCCCATCTTGTCAGTGTTGGTGCTCATCCCTCTGTCTTCAGAATCAGTCTGCTTAACCATGAGGACAGGAATGCCATGGAAACTAAATAATCCCGCTTTCCTGGTGATTAGCATTTATTCTTACTTGAAACTTAAGGTTGCTATGAATTTATCATCAAAGTACTTATATATGAGTTACTGTTATAAATAGTAATGATATTTCTTTGTGTGAATTAGATGCTGAAGTTAAGGAAAGGAATAAATAGTACTATAGAAGGTCTTTGAAAAAGGCCAAGGAAAGTCTTTGGTGAGTCTATGATAAAAATACACTTGCAACTTCTTGTTTCCTACTCTCTCTATTAATTTTATGCAGTTGTTCAAATCTCCTATATTTAAACATAATAATAGAAATCACACAAAAAAAGTTGAGTCAACATCATAGAAGTGTTATATTTCTATATGTCAAAGAAATGGACAAAATTAAAAGGCAGAAGACACCTGTAAAGAATAGTTATAAGAAATATAACAAAGGATTAAGATTTTAACACATCTATAACCCACAAGTCACTGAGTAAAACGCTAAGACTTTAGTAAATATTTTACAGGGTAGAAAATATAACGTATTTCACACAGTAGAAAATATTATCGATTAGTGTAGGAAAGTCTTTAACCTCAAACTCACTGGTATCCAAAGAAATAATGAAAGTAGAGAAATAAACAACATAATCATAATACAGCATGATATGTCCTAGGACAGGAAGAGCCTTTTTAAGAAGAAGTCTATGAATCTCCATTTTTTTTATTTCTGGAAAAAGGAGACTGCCTGGTATTCTAAAAAGGAAACATGGATAGTATCAAATCAACACATTATATACCTTAAACTTACACCATGTTGTATGTCAATTATCTGTCAATTAAAAAAGAAACGAGTATTTTATTTTACTTGTAAAAATCTCTCAAGGATGATAGCATAGAGATAGTTTTCTTAATTTGTAAGAGAATCCTTGCAGATTAATTGTTGATAACCAGGTCAGTGAAGTCGAAGTGAGTAGGTTAATCATCACACTAGAGGAAGCTGAATCAGTTTCTGGCGACAAACGTTCCATCTTCCCACATAGCTTCCCACACCCAACACGTGCAGTCTTCAGTTCGCAGGCTGCAGTCCGTGGGAAGTAACTACTGAAGACCGACGACGGCTGGAAAGCACTTTGTCCTCTTTGATGAACTGAACAAAAGCTACAGTAACAAGAAATGTGTGTTCATAGATAAATACTACTTTTAACGTGGCCTTTCCTCCAAGTGATAGCTTTCTTTTCTTTATTTCTTTGTGGTAACTTAGTAAATATTGCATCTCCTTTTCTCTTGTTTTAAGAAAAAAAGAAATACTACTTCATAGAGGTGTTCACAAAAGCAGTTACGTTGACAGCCTCTTTCCCTCAAAGATTTCTGTCACAACTTGTCACTTACAGTTTCCTTTGAATTTTAACCCAAACTGGATTAAAATACTTGGGGGTTTTAATAACTTTAATTCATCTCTTCAGTTTATTCTGCAGTCCCCTTTGCCTCCTAGAAAGCCCTCACCAAGGTCACTAGAGACCTCTTAATTGCCAAATTTCATGGACTCTTTTCAGCCTTTCTCTGGCATTTGGTCCCAATGCATTCGGCTTTCTAGAAACTTCCCTCTTTGGTGTCTGTGACTCCCTTTCTTCCTGTGTTCTTCCTTGCTCTGTTCATTTCTTAATTTTTTTCTTTCTGAAACGTGTTTGAACAATATTCTCTGTGGCTGGGTGACTGGCCTTCCCTGTAAGTGACCTTTCCCACAGTTTCAGCTGCTCCTGTGCGCTGGGGACTCGCGAGGCCCTCTAGACCTCTCTCGTGAGCTGCACGCCTCATGCCAGCTTTCACTGGACATCCCCACCGGTGCATCTCACGGGCATGGGCATCTCAGCCTTAACATCCTTCAGCCTCAGCTCATCATCCCGCCCGTCCAGAATGCTTTGCTCATGTTCTCTGTCTGGGCAATGTCAGCATCACCCCTGTGAACCGCTCACCCCAAACCTGGGCGTCGTCCTCAGTGCCTTCCCTCACTCTTCTCATGGGATCGTTCCGTCTGATTCTTCCTCTGTAGCGCCTCTCACATCCGTCTTCTTCATGTGTGGCTGTTGTCGCTATTTCTAACCTTTATCATTTCTATTTTGGATTATTCCTTTATTGATTCAAATGACTGTTCAGGAACTTAATTAAAACATATATAGGCCCTGCCCTTAGACATGGTAAGTGATAAGAAAGAAGACAGTTGGGAAGGAGGGAGCCCTACGGGGAGGGTCTCTCTGAGGCCTGCCGCAAGAGTGGGAGCCGGTCAGATGAAGAAGGAACTGCACGAGTGAAGGTTCTGAGGCAGGAAAGAGCTCGGAACCTTCCGGAAGCTGAGTGCAGATGGTGCCTGGAGAGAGAGCCATCAGATGAGGATGGAAAGGTGGTCAGGGCCCAGACCCTGCAGGTCTGGTAGGCTTTGGTGAGGGGAAGCCAGGGTTTTAAGTAGGGTGGGTGGGGGAGGTGATGAGATGTATTTAAATATTAAGAATTTGGCTCTGAATACCATTGGGATCCAGTGTCTGGACTGTAGGACCCCCAGGCACTGGCTCCAGACTGCTGTCTCTGAAACCAGATTAAACCAGTCAAGGTACGAGCAGGGCCAGCTCCCTCTGAAGCCTGGAGGGGATCCTTCCCTGCCTCTCCGGGCTCTGGTATCCTTGGTATCCTTGGCGTGTACTGCCTCAGGCCTCCACTTCCACAGGGCGTTCCTGTGTCCCTCTCTTCACGTGGCCACCTCTTTATTTTTTATTTATTTATTTTTTCACCACTGGTCCCTGTTTTTTTTAACACCTTTATTGTGGTACGGTTCCTGTACAGTAGGCTGCACATATTTCAGATGAACACTGATGAATTCCGATAGACGTCTACACCAGTGAAACCACTACTGCAGTCAAGATAGCTAACATTTCCATCACTCCCCAGGAGGTGCAATTGTCCAGTCCCCAGTGTACCCCTTCCTGCTCCCTTTAACGCCTGATAATTCACATGGCCATCTCTATAAGGACACCTGCCTGGCTGATTCTTAACTTTAGGGACGTGTGTTGTCTTTGTGGCCTTGAATATTACTAATTCTTAAATATTCCAGGGATATTTGAAAAAGAGTATGAGTGATCTCTGTTGGTGCAGTATTAAGTTTGATGTTTATACATTGTTACATATTCTATTAAAACCCTTAACATCCCTAGATCATTTTTGTCTCCTTTCTCTGATAAAGATTGAGAAACATACATTTAAGTTTCCAACTACAATTGTGGTTTTGGTAAGTCTCCTTATATTACTAGAAGGCATTGCTTTATATATCTTAATACTGTTATTCAATACATAGTAGTTTACTCTAGGTAAATCATTGTGTAAAGTATCATTTCTCAACATAAGATAACCTTTTTCTTTAACTCAGTACTCACTGTATAATCACCTTTGTCAGAGGATTATACCACCACTCAACACCTCTTAAAGAATATTTTATCCTGAATGTATGTCTAATACGTATTTTCTCATTCCTTTATTTTTAGCTTCATTTTGAATGGGTCTCATAAAAACTCTAAAGATGCATTTTTAATTTTTTAACCAATATTTAAGACTTTGCCATATAGTGAGTTTAAACTCTTCACAGTTCATGCCTTTGTCAAATTTCTGCCATCTTATTTTTTCCTCTCTTTTTATGCTTTCCCATTACTTTTCATTTTCCTTTTTCTTTTTGTTATATTGGACATCTCTCCTTTGCTTTTAGTTTCTAGTACTTGAGCCTATAGTTTTTCAACTACATTAAGAATAAAATGGTGTCCATAGTTTATTTTGAAATGAGACCATGTTTATAAGATGGCTTTGGTTAGTTTACATGCTGATTAGTTGGCGATGCTGTGATTTTTTTTTCTTCTGGCTTATTTTATGGAAAACTGAATTTAGGAGTTAAGACAAGGGCTAAATAGCAGAAAAAATATATGCACATAGGATATACATGTGTCCTTTACCTTATATTTTTAAAAAATATTTCCTCTCCTTCCTGATTGTCATTTGTTTCATGCTGTAGCTTTTTTTCTTTACAATTAAGTTCATTTAAAGGGTGAATATTACCTTTCAAATGGGGTTTTCCCATTAAGGACTGAAAGGAGAACTCATGTAACAGTCTTATATTTCTATTGCATTTAACAGTATGCAAAATACGTGTTTACATACATTTCTCCAGGTGAACTACACAAAAGTCTGAAATGTTATTATCTCCATTTTCTACATAATGAAACTCAAGGTCAAAAAAGTTAAATAGTTGTCCAAGATCCCAAGACACCGAGACCCACAATTATGAACACAGAGGCTGACTTAAGGATGAAGCAAAGCTGAAACTCAAACCCAAATCGTTCTGACTCCAAATCCCAGGGGTCCTTTAGCTACAGCCTAGATGGACTCATGGTGCAGCTGACTCCTGGAGCGTGTGGAGCTGTTATTTGAAGATGTCCCATGGACCAGCCCACTGCCTGGCACAAGGGAGGGACTGAGTTAATGTCTGCTGATTGAATGAATGTGTTAGAATCCACATCCCTTCAATGCCAGATGGCATTGCTTCTCTGGATGTCCAGCAGGTGGCGCTGCATAACCAAGAGGCTGTATCATTTCCCTTTAAGTGAAGCCATTAAATTCCATACAGGTCCTGAGAATTTCAGAAGCAATCAGTATTAAAAATAGAGGACAGTAAAGGAGATATATTTTTAAATCAGTGGCTAAAATACATATATGTATGTGTATATATGTGTATATACATTGCACATTTATAAATCAAAAAATTTAGCTTATCATAATTTTTTAACAAAAAAACCCACAGGTAAAAAATTCGAGAGTATTCTATATTAATCAGTCAATCTAAAGCTAACTCTAGTTTCACTAATGAAAAAAAATCTATTTAGTAATTGTTTAGTCTAGTTTAGGAAGCCTTCAATACTACTCTTTAGCATGGTATTAGCTTTGGATCCGAAGAAGGCTGTTGTGGAGTACATAGTACATGTCCATCCCTCGGTGGGAGCTGGCAGGGAGCACTCCCCCTGGGGATACTATGAGCCCGTCTTCTGGAGGACAGAGATCACATCTTGCTCATCTTCACATCTAGCACCTTGTCCCATAAATGTGACTGGATTAAAAGTCCAAATCCTTAACTCTGGTCCGATACAGTTTTAAAAGGAGGCAAGTCATGTAACACTGGAAGAGTATTCTTGTCCCAGTGAGTGGGTCATAGGGACAGGTGAGGGAGCCTGCCTGAGGGGACTGGAAGACGTCCCTTCCCCTCTAGATGGGGAGCACGAGCCGTGTGGTTGTGTGCATTTATTGCTCCATTGACTGTTCGAGATGAACTCTGAGACACACTAGTGTTTGGATCACTAGTATCCACTCCTCTCTTTTCATCCTAATTCTCTATGATGCCTGGGTGGGGAGGGGACTAGGTGAGGGAAATACTTTGCTAAATAGCATTTAATCCCTGAAGCACTGAATAGGAGGCTTTAAAAATGCATGTTATGATGCCTGCGGATTATTACAGAATCAACTAAATATTAATTGCTTGCTGGGTATTGAGAACTATGGTCAAAAGAAGTATAAAACTTCTGTGGTCAAAGGAAGTGTTAAAGGGAAATGTTTCTTTCCTCTTGAAGCTTTTTGTCAGCTAATAGTAGGAATTATAGTATATTGTTCCTGCAATTATTAGAGTTCAGAGTGAGACAGCACTCTTTAAAATGCTGAAATTTTTAATAGATTTGTTATAGCAATCTGGTTAAGGAGGAAGAATCACCATTACGGGACATTTAACTGTCAGCCACTGTATTGGATAAGTTTTAATTATTTTTATTTAAGCACCCCAAAAAATCCGATAAGGTAGCTAATTATCCCCATCTCATAGAAGAGGAAACTGAAGCTTGGAAAGTTTGGTCAACTTGCCCAGGTCACATAGCAAGTAAGAGGCATGACCCAGACTCAAACCCTGATCTCCTGTGACGTAGTAGGCCTGCAGATTATCTCCCCACTTTTCTCCAGGACCGTTCCTAATGGGCTGGTATGATCAGCAAGTCTCCATGGCCCAGATGTGGCTTGAGTATGGAGCGTGCCATACAAGATTTGATAGGTAGATGGGAGGCAGATGTGTCTGTGTTAGTCCACATCCCAGAAAGAAAGAGATGGGAGACTCAAGGTGGTAATTAAAGGAAGTTTAACGAAGGGACTGTTTAGGGAAGTGTGGCACTGTTACAAGAGCCAACAGGGGACATGGGGCACTGGGGAACGGTTCCCACCTGCAGGTCTGGAGGGACAAAAGGTGGGAATGGCGTGGCATGAACCTGGTATCGGTGGGGTAGAAGAGACTCCCCCAGCAGCCGCATCCAGGAAGTTAGGGGATGGGAGGTTGGGGAACAAATTCACCTCTCCCTTCTTGCGCCCCTAGATCTCCTGTTTGGCCTCCTATTGGCTGAATTCACTGGAAACCAGAAGGCAGGGGAGCCCGATGGTACTGTCTGTGGAAGTCAGCCTCAGGGCACGGAGCAGGGCCAAGAAGAATGGAGAATTGATCTGGGAACGAACCAAGAATGGGTGCCCGAGCTCTTGTAGGGAGAGTGAGCAACAGGGGCACAGCCGAAGGATGAGGAGCTCGGCGTGGCCTCTGGGGGGGGGGGGGCTTCAGGCTCACTGGCGTGGAGGGTCTGTCCAGGGAGATGGTGGGAGGTGACACTGAAGGGCATGTTGGAAGTCCCAGGTGTCAAGTAGAGGTGTGTGATGGCTTCATTTGATGTTCAGGAATAAGCCAGTCTCGTTTCACATAAGCCAACGTTAATTTATTTCTTTTAAAAGCCAGAGAGCCAGGGAGGTGTCCTGGCAGAAAGGGAAAGGGAAAGAAGGACATTACGCGCGTCCACCAGGAGTGTGTGCGTGAGGCTGCAGCGTCTTGCGGAGTTCACGTGGCTCTGTCTGTCTTCCAGTGACCTACGGGATGATAAGCTCCAGCGTGTACTACTACACCCGGACAATGTCGCAGCTCTTCCTAGACACCCCAGTGTCCAAAACGGAGAAAACTAACTTTAAAACTCTTTCTTCAATGGAAGACTTCTGGAAGGTATTTACAAATGACCTCTTTATCACTAGAAATTGTTCAATGGGCTTCATAATATTCAGGTCAGCGGTATCTACAGGTCCTGCCATGTGCTTAACACTGGGTTGAGATGTTCAAAGTTACGGTGAGTTGTTAGCAATTCCACTGAGACCACGAGGATAGGTGCCTTGCACCGTGCTGAGTGTATCATGTCTTACCTTACTGAACCTCCTTAGTAACCTAATAAGTACCAGTATTATGTGCCAAGTTGTAAATGAAGAAACTAAGATACAGAGTGCTTACACAAGGCTAAAGTGTAAGAAAAATTGGCATTTTTTTCTTGCCTGACAGACTTCCTTGCCCTAGTTGATAATATGCCCTAGTCATTCATAATTCCGTAAATAATCTTCTGAGTATCTCGTAGGATGTAAGCGCCATAAGAGCAGAATTTAATTCTTTTGTCTTGCTTTGTTTTTCGTTTTTGTTTCTTTGTCGATGGTACTGTGTACCCTAGAACAGTGCCTGATACAAGGCAGGCCCAATCTTTCAAAAATCTCTAACATAAAATGCAACCCAGCCCCTCCCCAAATTGTCACAGATTCTAACACAGTGATAGAGGACGAGATATACTATAGGAAAAATATTAAACTGATCTGGAAGACATGCTCAGAATCTAAGAAAACTAGGAAGAAAATTGGAAAGGAAATGATTGCTTCTTCCTGGGGAGATACTTTCTAAAATTCTTATTAAACCCTGGGGTCAGAGCTGTTGATTTTAAAAGTAGAGGAAGTGGATCACAAGAACTAAATACACTAAATAATGCCTAAAAATACTTGGCGTCCAAAACCACCCCTGTGTAATGTGAATCTTTCCCACCTCAGTGGGGTAGGTCATTCCATCTCTATTGGTCGTCTGATAAGGATAAGACACTGAGAAACGACTGGGTCTGTCTTCCCAAGGAGCAAACTAATGAGACACTTCTCACGCTTACACAGTTCCATGATAAGGAAAGCCAGACTCTGAAAATGGAAGGGAGGAAGGAGAGGTGAGGGGTTAGAGAGCTGACCATGTGACAAAATAGGCCAGACAGTTAAAAGGTTGCCTAGAGAGCAGACTGTAATCAGAACTACAGTCTTCTCCTCTCCAGTGGCTATGAACCATGGTTATGTGGGGTGCTGTTTTAATCAGAGAAAATGACAGTGATCGTGGTTGTGCATTTATGCAAGCTCCACCCTCTCCCCAGCCTTCAGTCCTAAAGTAGAAATCAGAGTTGCCATTTACAAAGCATCCACTCTGTGCCAGGTGTGGCCACCAGACAGAAGATAGATATTACAGATGCTCAAGGCCTCACAGCCAGCAAGTAAATGACAGAGCAAGATCCAACCAAATCTGTTCAACGGCAGAACCCACCCTTGTCACTCTCCCGTGTTCGCAGAGTTGCCAGTCTTTTGGTCGTGCAAGCATTCCAGGAAGGAGCAAGGCAGCTGCTGAGCTTGGAGCTTTTCAAAACTGTTGCCTCTGCTTTCAGTTCACAGAAGGCGCCTTACTGGATGGGCTGTACTGGAAGGCGCAGCCCAGCAACAGAACCGAAGCCGACAACCGGAGCTTCATCTACTGCGAGAACCTCCTGTTGGGGGTCCCGCGGATACGGCAGCTCAGAGTCAGAAACGGGTCCTGTTCCATTCCCCAGGACTTGAGAGACGAGATTACCGAGTGCTACGACGTCTACTCTGTCAGCAGTGAAGACAGGGCTCCATTCGGCCCAAGAAATGGAACCGCGTGAGTGTCTGTGGCTCATTCATTCAGTCTCTAACCCCTTCACCAAGGAGAAGATGCCTTCAATGCTTATACTTAAGGCTATGGCCAAACTTCGGTTTCTCAAGTTTTCTCTGCTTTTTACGCCCTTGTAGCTTCTGCATACATGTTTTTCCAAAGACTAAATGGTTGACCATATGACCCATAGGAAAGAAGCTACTTGGGCCTTCGGAGGTTTTTCTAAAATACCTGGATCCTGTTTTTATAGATCCAGTAACACGGTTCATTCAGTTGTTACTAGGACATTTTCTGGTACAGAAAATCTTTTTTATTAACTCTTAGGAATAAGTTTTTGTTCAGAGTACAATTAAAGTGTATAGTAAGCTTACACTTGCAGTTTTTCTGTCTGGTTTAAAGCCTCTCCTCAAATGTCTGTTTATGATTTTGAGTACGTATCTCTGTTGTGCATATTTGCAGGGATTTTTAGTGCTCTTTGGTAACAATACTCAAAACATCTTGTGTATTAGGGGAGGACAGTCATTATTTCTAGAATTACTGTGGTTATTATAAAAAATGAGAGGAGCTCACGGACTTTCCCATGGTGGACCTCTTGGGGCACTGGCCATGGGTGAGTCACTGTGATTAGAACTGTCTTTTAAGTTTGATTAAGCTAATTCTGCCAGTTCATCTGGATCCCTTTCTTGGGAAATGAGATACCAGAATCCAGATTAGTTTACACACGATGGAGGCAAACCCCTTTTTCATAACCAGATTCCTTGTCTATCACCCAGCACACACCCTCTTTAGAACTAGGACCCATAACAAACAGTCAGCATCAGATTTAGACTGAATCCCAAAAGACACTTTTTCCAGACTGTCATAGTGTTTGCTCTCTGGTGCTCATTTTTCTGGTTCCTGCAATGCAAAAGCATACAGTTAAACTCTGGTGCCTTGTCTCATATTTTACTTTAACACATGTCATTGATAAGAGAGATTTAAGCAGCCTCTACTTCATGCTAGTTAAGAAGTGAATCCATACATTATCTCATCTGCTTTTCACAGGACCACTCTGAAACAGGTATCATCTTCATTTCATAGAAGGAAAAATGGAGGCTTACTTACCCAAAGATCACCACTAGTAAATGGAACCAAGCTGGGATTTAACCAGCCTGACTCCAAAACCCATGTTCATTCTATGACACCACATTGCTTCTTCCATATTAATGAAGGTGTTAAGGTACCATCTTGCTGTCCTCGTCTCCCCATCAGTGCTCAAGCTTCTTGAAGGCAGGGACTCTGTTTTGTTCACTGCTGTATTTCCAAAGCCTTGAGCAGTGCCTGGAAGATACAGATGTCCAGAAAACATTGGTTGGATGCGTGATGAATAAGTGATTTCCACTACAGAGTGGGCTTCTGAAGGGGTCCTTCTTCTGTGTGTCAAAACCGTCCTGGTCCTGCAGAGTCTGAGTTACTCCCATTTCTCCTTCCCTTCAATTCCAAACTTATTAAAAGAATAGTCTTCTCTTTTCCATACCATTGATTCACCCCTTAAAACTTAAGCCCTTGCTTTGGACACCTCTCTTGGAAGCCACCAGTGGGTCTGTCCACTTGGCCAATTCACTGGTTGCCGTCTTCCTCAGCCTCTCTGCAGGATGCAGCTGTGTTGATTGCTTGTTCTTTTGACTTTGGTGACTGACACTAAACTTTGGTTTCTCCTATTTCTGCATCCCCCTTCTCTCTCATGCCCAGGTTCCATAGTCAGATCTCTCTCTTTTCTTTCTTTATACTCTTTCCCTTGATGTTCAGATGGCTTACACTCTCGTCTCTATTTGACGATTCATCATTTCTTCAACAAATATACTGCGCGTTAGCATGTGGGCATGTTCCCAGTAAGGTCTCCCTTTTCTAGAAATGGTGCTGGCCGGAGTGACAACACAGCAGTAAACAAAACAGGTGCAAACCCTCTGTCTTAGCAGAGCTTACGTTCTAGTGATAGAAGACAGGTCTGTCTGCTGCCCATCTGTCCCACCAGCTCCCATAATTCAATATGCCCCAAACCCTCAGTTTTTGCAGGGACAGCTAACCAGCTATATCAGGGGCCCCAGGACCACCCCTAGGTTCAGTAATTTGCTAGAAGGGCTCACATATATATATTTGCTAGAAGGATTCAGCATATATTCATAGCTAAGTTTTATTGCAGAGAAAGGATATGTGCAAGAAGCTACAGAGGGACAGGCACGTGGGGCAAAGCCTGCAGAAAACCAAGTGCCAGCTTCCTAAAGTCTTCTCCCAGCGAGCCACACAGGACGGGCTTCATCCCCCCCAAAACAAGTTGTGACAACATGTAGAAAATGTCCGAGAAGCTCATCAGAGACCAGAGTGTCTACTAGGTGCTGGTCACACAGGCAGCTTCTGCCTAGCACGTCCCCAGATCTCAAACTCCCGGGGGGAAGCAGGCATTTGGCTTAGGCCACTTGGTTTGTACCGACAGCATCTGCACAGTGAGCCGCTCTTTCTACGTACAGGAAGTTTGATATCAGTGTAGGGAGTCATTCATCACTCAAGTTCCAGACGTCAGCCAAGATCCAACCTTGCGAGCAGGCCTTGTGAAGGAAGGGGGGTCTCACACCCGCTGTGTTAACTCTTGCCCGCCCGGGAGCCCGCTGTTTCTTACCACCCCAGCCACCAGAGTAACCCAGTTCTGTGCCTGCCAGAGACCTCCTCTGCCCCTCACCATCTGACCACAGTCTGCCTTTCAGCCTTCTTTTCCTCATCATTTGGGAGCCAACCCAAACCACTGCCGGCTGCCCTGTCCTTCTCTGGCCCTGCCTGGCTCAGGCCTGCAAACACCCTCCCCAGCCACCTGTGTAAGTCTGAATCCTGCTTGCCTTTCACAGCCCGGGTCTAGCACGGCTTCTTCCCAGGCCTTCTCTGCATCACCTGTCCCGTGGCTGGACCTGCAAGGAAGGTCAGCTTTCCTCTGATGGGCCTGAGCAATTTCTCTGTGCATCTCTGTTGGTTCTTGTATCATCTACCTTAAGGTTTATTTTCATCATTTAATTACAACTTTTCTCTCCCTGCTTATCATTTTGGGAGAGAAAAAATCTTGGTTCATCTTTATATCCTCATTAATGCCCGAGAAGCATCTGGTTCCTGAGAGCCTCTGTAGATATTGGTGGATTACGTTCCCAGATGCTGTATGGAGTCGTACTTAGTTCAGTTGCTGACAGTGACTTGATGAACTTGTACCTTTTTTGGCTGCAATTTTTTGGGTGCCTAGAATCATCATAATTCCTAAGTCACCCCAGGAAGGCAAACATCAACTGAGGGCTGAGAGCTCAGGCCTCTGGAGACAGACAGTTCTGGTGTGGGTTCCTGACTCTCCCTTCAAAAGATTTGAGATTGAGTTGACCTAAGCCTCAGGGCCCTTATTCCTAAAGTGGGGATAATAAGTGTGAAAATTATGGAAGAAAGCACTTGCAAAGCATCACGGCAAGCACATTACCCTGCTTGATGAGACTTATATTTATTTATTACACACTGTATCTTACCAGGAACCAACTGTCTTTGTAAGTGCCCCAAATGTTCCACTGATTTACCTGTTTGTTTTGTTTTTTGATTAGTTGGATCTACACAAGTGAAAAAGACTTGAATGGGAGCAGCCACTGGGGAATGATTGCAACATATAGTGGAGCTGGCTACTACCTGGATTTGTCAAGGACAAGAGAAGAAACAGCTGCTCAGGTTGCTAACCTCAAGAAAAATGGCTGGCTGGACCGAGGAACCAGGGCAACTTTTATTGATTTTTCAGTGTACAACGCCAACATTAACCTGTTCTGTGTGATCAGGTGTGTACAAGGGGCACTCATCCCCCAACTCCTGTGTGTTTGTATGTACATCCTAGTCTGGAGAAAGGCCAGAAAACCATTGCCTGCAGTTGGCTAAAAGAGAATGTCAAGGATCAGAGCCAATAGCAACAAGGGGTGAAAACCAAAAGCTTATTGGCAGAGGGATATCTTGTGGGAAAGAAGTTGGGATCCTTGAATGTTGAGTTGGGAAGAATCTTAAGTCTGGTTTATCCCAAAGCTGGAACCTTCCCACTGTGTTTCGCTAACCTCTATCCTTTCCCATTATGAGGCTGACCAGTGCTCCATGCTCCATTCCCAAGCCCCTCGGCCATCAAATCTTGACTCATTTCCCTGAATTTCCTACTCTCAGTTGATGCCCACGCTATTTGGACACAGGCACAGTAGTCAGGGGCTATGCCTGGGTAAGTAAGATACCCGGTACCTGCTCACGTTCAGGATTTACCAAAGGTGCCTAAAGTTCCTTCTACAGATTCTGTGATGTTACCATTATGACCACTCGTGATAGTGAGGAAACTGACAAAGATCCCACCAGCTTGTCTGGGGCCTTTTGTTCATTCATTCAGGAAACATTTATTGGACACTTAATACATTCCAGGCACTGTTCAAGGCTCCTGGGACACATCAGTGAATAGAATAAAGGTCCCCACCCTTGCAGAGCTTGCGTTCAACCAGGAGGAAATCATAGATGATAAACAATAAATAAAAGAAACAAATTAGTTAAATAGCATGATAGAAGGTGATATGCACTATTAATAAAGTAGAACAAGGCAAGGTGGATCCAGAGTTCACCTGCTTTCTTCCTCCTGGTGAACATGGTGACAACACCCAAACGTTGCCAACATGAATTATTGCACATATATTTACTCACCAAATAAGAAGGATACATTCTTGTAATATCCTTATTTTGTGATTATTTTTGAGGCTAAGCTCAACTCTGCATTACATAGCCCACTGGATTGTCCCAGTTCCTATTTCTAACGACTTTTGCAGAAAATAATATCACATTAAATCAAGTAGTAGTTATTACTAGAAATGAATGAAAATCTATTGCGATTATTAGTGAACTTTTCCTAATGATTCCAGCGAGAACAGGAAGAGATTAAAAGCAGGCTGGCAACTCTGATTGACATTTAAGGAAATACCTGTTTATAGAAAATATAGATGAGTGTGTCTTGCACTTCCTCCCCATACTTTAAGAGTGAATTCTGTCAAGGCAGTTACTTCATTTCTATGTGTTGTCTCAGTCTCTGGAGGGGATGACGATGCAGAACCAGGATGGGTGGAGAGAAATGACTCAGCACAGAAGCCACTTCCTGCCCTCGTGAGTTCACACGGAGGCTGTCACGAGGCTCAGTATTACTCTTCTGAGTTTGTGGCTCTTGCCCCTACTCTCCAACACATCCAATAGGAAGAAAACAGAAGATTGATAGTGCAGAGGAAGGAAAATGTGTCACGCCTCTTTGCCCAGTACTCATTTGCTGTAGTCCCTGCCTGTACTTGACTATGGCTCATGCTTGAGCCCGAGACACTCAGGTTCTAGGAGTCACTACACATCCTGTGTTGGGAGAGGCAGTTAAGCCTAATCGCTGACTGCAGGTCTTTTAAAAGTCTTGAAATTAAGGATCTAGAGATTAAATTTCTAGTGTGATAGCGAAGTTGTACCTTAAGTGAATCATTTAACTTTCTCAGCATGACAGCTCCAAGTGGGAATTTGGCAAGAAGCAGCTTCACTTCTGTTACGGTAAAGTACTAAAGATCAGTGCCAAAAGTATGAATGTTAAAACATACATTTTATTGTTTCAGACAATCAGACATTTACTGAGCACCGATCCACTATAAGGTTCTGGGAAGGGTAGCAATAAGTATCCGCTCGGCAAATTATTTGAAGCTGGTTAAGGGTTATCAAAAACATGAATGAAAAACTCAGTCCCTATCTTTATACGTGTATGAAATAGACATGCTACTTCTCAACCAGACCGTGCATGTTTTGAATGATGACATATCTGTCTGTGTCCTTCATTGCCCATCTAAATGACTTGCATTTAATAGAAGTCCTAGAAAGGCTTATTTGTTGCTTAACTTCTATTTAAAAAAAAAAGTATACAACATTTTGAACTGTATACATACCAGAAAGTTAAACTGGAGACTGAGGAGAAATAATCTCTGGTCTGAGAGGCCTTGGGAAGCATCCTTCCTTTTGTGGCACAAAATTCTACACATATGGAGTCGCTGACTGTGATAAAACAACATTTGCCACTCGTTTGGGGTGATTTGTGGTCCCAGTTGTACTTCCTTTGAGGACAGGGACGGAACAGTCGCTGTCCTTGCCTGGCTGCATCCATGTGTTGTTGTTGTTGTTGTTACTGTTTTCATTGTTCTTATTGCAACACAGGTTATTGGTCGAATTCCCGGCAACAGGCGGTGTGATTCCATCTTGGCAGTTTCAGCCTGTAAAGCTGATCCGATATGTCACGACTTTTGATTTCTTCCTGGCAGCCTGTGAGATCATCTTTTGCTTCTTTATCCTTTACTATGTGGTGGAAGAGATACTGGAAATTCGGATTCACAGGCTACACTATTTCAGGAGTTTCTGGAATTGTCTGGATGTGGTGATCATTGTGGTAGGTTCGAGAACAACACCAAATTCCCTACTCTGTTATTAAAACATGTTAGTTAGTCTTTGCTCTCCTCGGTGTTGTGGGTCTTGATAGTCCTGAAGGGGAATCTGAAGGTTCTCCTTTATGATATCAACTTCAGTGTTACTAATTATTTTCTCATTTTGCGTGAATAACTCTTCTGAATATAGAAGTGGGGGGTGGCATTCACAGTAAGCTCTCACTTAGCCACACTAATAACAAGAATAACTTAGGAAATCACGTTTGGCTTGGGCATGCCATTTGAGAAGTGAGGGAGACAACAATGTTCTGTTTATTCTGTTCTTTGCTAATGATACTTTTCTTCAACTGCTAACAAAAATCAGTTTATGTTTTTCTGCACATGTGTAAAGTTATGGCCAAAAAAAAAAAATCCAGAAAATATTGGAGGTGGCAGCTCCCTGCAGTTTAAAATAGCACTATTTGCAGGAAATTTTAAACTGCAGGGAGGTTTCTATATGAGGTACAAGAAACTCATAAAGCAGAGTTATGATCGAGTTAAGACTATGACACCTCGCTGCCTGCCCGTGACTCTATGATAACTTCCAACACCTGTTCAAGACAGTTTCTCTTCAGCATCATCTTAATCATTTCCTCCCAGAGGTCTCAGTGTAAAAATGTGTTTTTGCAAGCTTTTCTACCTTTGGCAATAACACAGAATCTTTTGCATTTAAGCGTATAAGCATATTAGGGGGGGAGGGTGTAGCTCAAGTGGTAGAGCGTGTGCTTAGCATGCATGAGGTCCTGGGTTCAATCCCCAGTACCTCCTCTAAAAATAAATAAACTTAATTACCTTCCCCCACCAAAAAAAATTATGAAGTTGGATAAATTGTAATAGCTTTGTATCCTAAGAGACCATTAATTAGCATGAGTTAATCATTTAAAAAATTAAGCATATAAGCTTATAATGACATGCTTAATTGTTACAGCTTAAAAGTCCACCATCCTTTCCACTGTCCAATGACAGAGCTGCCCCTCTGAAATCTTAGTAAGTGGGGCATTACTCTTTGGGCACTCTGTCTTCTATTATCCTCCTTCTTGACCAATATTCTTTTCCCCCAACCAAAAATTCATTTGGCTTTGTGAAGCACTGACATCAAATCATTATCAAATCATCACTAGAATTGGTTGGTAAAATGTAGAAAACATGTTATTTAATTTGTTTTATATGTTATTAAACATAGAAAATATGTTACTCATAGGTAAGTAAAAGAATAAGAACATAAAAACTATATACATGTATATTGCATGGCAGTAACAATATTAATAGGAGCAGTAATAATAATAATAATGATAGCTAACAATTTAGAAACAATCTTGCTAAGCACAGTTCCAAGTACTTTTCTTATACAGAAGTTCACTGAATCCTCACAATAGCCCTCTTAACTACACTGCCCCTCTAGCCACATCCATGTGTACTTTAGAAATAACTTTTACACAAACGAGCATTCCTATAGAGTACAAGCGGGGACCCCTTCTGGCCCTGGTGCAGTTAGAAGTGCATCCTTCCCTTCACGGTGGCCGTGTAACATCACACAGTTCCTGTAGCTAAACTCTTGATACCCAAATTCTCAATGTGCTAACAGTAGACAGCGTTAAGAAGAATTTCAGTATTTAAGGAGACACTAGAAATCATTTTTCATAATATTTCTGTACTTCATGATGGCAGAATGCAGTCCATATACATTGAAAATTATCCTAGGAAACAATTATTGTTTGGAGCCCTAAGGAAACAAACCCTGCTTTTTTAGTTTACATGGATTTATTTATATGTTGGTCACTGAGAATAGTGGTAAAAAGGTGAGGGTGATATTATGCTAATTAGTAAGTTTTCCCCTTTCTTAAGCAAATACCTTCAGTGTCAACAAAAGACTAGTCAGTGGCATTCAGCTTCTTTGATTACGTACACACATCAGTGAAAACTTTTATGACGCACCCTAATGTATTTTTATTTATAAAGTGTGTGTGTGTGTGTGTGTGTAGTGGTGTAATAGGTACATTTATGAAAACATATCCAACATAGAATTTGAAATATTGGGATAAAAATAAATACAAATAGAATTCTAACAGTTTCTTATCACCTGCCTAGAAGTTTTAATATTTTCTTCCCACACCTCAGTGAATTGCCTTGTACCCACTTTGAAGATCGCTGGAAAAATAGCTGATGGTGTGGAAATTGAGGAAGTTTCTTAGCCCAGCAGCCACAGAATTTTGCAAGTATTTCTTTGAAAACTTGCTTCACTCTGCTACTTTTCTTATTTTTTTTTAACTCTTAGTGCTGCCAAGACAACAATTCAGACAGTCTGCTGTCATCAGAACAAGGAACGGCTACAGGAGTCCCACTTCTCCTCTGAAACCTTCTCTGACCCTGTAGAAATAGGACGTGCTTTCTGCGCATCCCCCCAAATAACCCCAACGCTCCACTAGACCTTCAGCCCTGTGAAAAGAACTGAGGCTGAAGTACACCTGAAACTTGAAAAGAAAGTATACCCTAAATATAAATATAACATCTCAGAATCACTTTGCAATTATGGGCTTACTTCACATCAACCATTTGTCCCAAGCAATAGTCTTTCAAAACTAGCAGAGTTATTGAAAAAAGAAGACTGTGAGGAAATCTAAATTCAAATAATTTTGTTGGTTGGTAGATTTCACAGGGTGAAAATGAGTAATTCATTTACCTAACAAATCTTTTCTGAGCACCTACTATGTGCCTGGCATTGTTATAGGCACTGGGGATATAGGGATGAACAAAACAACCAAATCCCTGCCTTCATGAAGCTTATGTCAAGGAAAGAAAGTTCTTTTGTAGATAGGGATGCAAAACCCAAAGGAAACTCAGAGAAGTAACAACCCAAATGCTCAAAAAAATCTCTTTTTTCCTCTCTTCTCTCTCATTCTCTATTTTGAAGGAAAATCCTCAAGGAAAATTTAGTATATTAATATGGTATTGATATTGTATAAATTGACCGTATATTCCATATTTTTATAAACATTTGCCCTGTGCAAAGCAAAAACAAGGGTACCTAATGAGAGTTGGGTAAAGGGTTATTGTTGGATTCAGTCCATCAGCCCTTTTCTCTCAGTGAAGTCCATTAGAAAAACATTTTCAGTATATTCCAGAGAGCTCAAAGGGAATATTCCCACCCCCAGCACAAAAATACAAGGTTAGGTCTGGGAATCCTACACAAAGAAGAAAAGGGAAGTGGTGAGGTTGGCTTTTTCAGCTGTGGTTGGCAGCCAGGCAGGTCTCTGCTCTGACAGTCACCAGGATAGCTATCTCAAGAAGGGCTAATGAAGTGGCCTCTGACCTTCTTCCCTGAGAAGAGAGAGAGGATGGACAGCAAAGGTCACAGCACCTCCCACAGCCCACCTGCTGTGGATTCAGATCCCACATGAGGGCAAGGTGGCTACAGTTAAGCCCTAGCACGTTCCACACATACCTGCTAATCCAGTGGTGACGGATGCAAGTAGCGCCCACGTTCCCCTTGGATCTGGTTTTATAGCCCAGAACCAAAGCAGATGTGAAAGTTATATGGTCATGAATTAAGGGACAGAAGCAAGCAAGAGGGAAAGCCTGGGCTCACATGTTCCCACCGCAAGTCTTCTCGAGCCCTCTGTGCCCAGCGTTCCCACCAGCCTTTCAGACCAAGCTCATCCTTCCCTCTTAGGAGCACTCCTTTTAATACATCTTGTTGCACCCTGCACCTGTGTTGTGCGCTGCCAACTCCTTAGAAGGTTTTTGTATTATTTGTCTTTCTGTGTGTTTATCTGCTCTTGAACCACAGCATAAGTTTTCCGAGGACAAGGTTTGGAGTTTTTACTTCTGTTTTTTCCTCTTGATGTCTAGCACAGTATTGTGTATTTATTGAATAAAGGAAAGAATAGATGGCTAGAAAGTGGGAAAAAAACAAAAACAGAAAGCAAAATGAAGGCTGAGAAAAGCAGAAGGGTGGAAAGTGATTTAAATGAGGGTAGCATTAAAAACAAGGCATTCCTGATTGAGTTTTATTTTGTAACATAGTGACGTCTCTTGAATGTGTGCACGCACACGTGTACACACGTGCACTCACTGAATATCTGTCTATTCCTAACTCAGGAAGTGCAAGCAATATATTTACAGCAGTGCTCAATGCTTTCCTTCCGTGTAAGTGACTGTTATAAATGCCATTGGTTGAGTAGAATGGTGAGCCCTAGAATGAATACATTGGTGAAGAAAAATAAACTAGTTGTTTTAAGGTAAGTTATATATTTCTAAAATGCTGTAATAATATGTAAACCTTTTGTTTTCCAGCTATCCGTGATAGCTATAGGAATTAACATATATAGAGTATCAAATGTGGAGGTGCTACTGCAGTTTCTAGAAGATCAAAATACTTTCCCCAACTTTGAGAATCTGGCGTACTGGCAAATACAGTTCAACAACATAGCAGCTGTCATAGTATTCTTTGTCTGGATTAAGGTAATTTATGAATCTCATGTTCAGATTTTTTTAATATCTTTTTCGTCTTTTATTAACCTGAGTCACACAAAAGGCTGAAGGACTTGAATTTATTTTTGTGGCCAAATTTAAGGAGCCAGCACAAGCTGCTCCAGGTTTTATAAGTAAAGTAAACCAGCAGGACTCATGTGACTGTTCATCTCACTGAGAATGGGACTCCCTGCTGCCTGCATTCTTGCTAGACCTGTCTTTGCAGGTTTCCTTCAACAGATGCATGAAGAGATCTTTTCAGGGTGTCAGCTGGGCCTGGGGCCCCTGGCTACACTGACACAGAGACATGTTCGAGTTTCACTGGACATGGGGTGACCAGGTGACGGAAGTGGAACTAAGAGACAGAAGGGAAAGAGAGAGACACTGCACTGGAAACCTTGTCTGGAAGGATTGCCTCTTTTCCAGGTGGAAGCCATAGGGAGGCTTTACCTGGAATTGACATTGGGACAAACAGCTCTTCTGAGCAGTACCTTAATGACTCATTTCCTTCTTTTCCCAAGACGTCATGTGCATTTCCATGTATGTGAAAGCTTAGGTCATTTCATACACAATGAGCCTCAATTCTGGCGATGCAGGAAATTTCAGTAATTCTGAGGCAGCTACCAGCCTGTCCCAAGTTAAGCTCTATGACTGTACCATCCAGATAGTAGCCACGAGCCACAAGTGGCTATTTAGATTTTAATTTGAATGCATTAAAATTACATGCAGTGAAACATTCAGTTCCTCAGCCACTCTGGCCACATTTTAAGTACTCAGTGCCTTACGTGGCCAGTGGCTACTCTATTAGACAGTGGAAATACAGAGCATTTCCATCATCACAGAAAGTTCTGTTGAACAGCACCAGTCTAGAAGGTCCTTTCCGACAGTTATTTATTTTTTGATGTAGTATTCACAGTGGGAAAGCCTGGGATTTATCAGAGGGCATAGACCTCATTCTGTATCTCTCGTGCTGTTTATTCAGTCACACGTTTCTTCAGGAGAAACCATCACTAATGTGCCAAACCTTTATCACAAAACAGTCGTAATAATCAAGATCTTACAGAAATATTGCTAGGAATGGTATTAAGTAATGCGATTACAACAACTGTCAAACACAATTTGTTGTGGCCAGAAACAGTTTAGAAGAGGTCTTTAAGTAAAATTCTGGAGATTTCCTTTCAATGTGTGCTCCAGGCTGGGTGTCTTATTTAGTGCTTCCCTTATAAATATCTTGCCCCCCAAACATCAGGAACCATTAAGTTCTCTTAAGGCAGGGAGGGGAACTCAGCTTATAACACACCTCCCCACGTGCTTCCACCAAGGCTTCTTGCTAGAGCTGTGCAGGTTACGTGCCCTCCGGGCTGGAACTGCAAACCTGGGCAGCCGTCCTCCGTGCCTTGTCTATGGAAGTGCACTCTGTGGCTTTGCAGTCAGACAGAGCGGGGTTCAAATCCCCGCTCCGAGCCCTAGGCTGACTCCTGCAATAGAATACCAGTATTTCAGTCATCACAGTGTACATCAGCCTGGTACATGGTCAAAGCACAATAAATGACAATAATCAGTAATTAATTAATAATATGTAATAAGTATTTTCCTGGAGTTATTTTAAACTAGTTTTCATTTGTGGGGTTTTTTTTCCTCTCTCTTTTATTTTAATCTTTCTTGGGGAAAAATATCTCTAGTCATTTTAATTATAACCAGATCTGTTTTCACTGTATTTTAACTCATCATGTAAAATATAAGTGACAGGAGCAGAAGCTTTGCTCTGTTCCCTGCTGTATTCCCAGCTCCAAGAACAGTGCCTGGTACATGATAGTCCCTCAGCAAATACTTTGTGAATGAGAAAATAGAAGCTGCTGGAGTTGGAAAAAAAAAAGAGATATTTTCCTTTTTTCCTTTTCTGTGTATCCCTTCCCTCTCTTTTACAGCTCTTCAAATTCATCAGCTTTAATAGGACCATGAGTCAGCTCTCCACAACCATGTCTCCACGTGCCAAGTCATTTTTCTCCTCTTTCATTTTCTTTTTGTTGTGAAATATACTTAATAAAATTTGCCATTGTAACCACTTTTAAGTGTATGATTCAGTGGCTTTAAGTCCCTTCACAGTGTTGTGCAACCATCCCCGACTGTGCATTTCCAGAACTTTTTCATCATCCAGCTGCAACCTTTTTATCCATTAAACACTAACTCCCCATTTACCCCTCCCCACAACCCCTGGTAACCTCTGTTCTCCCTTCTGTCTCTGAATTAACCCACGCTGGGTACCTCATATAAGTGGAATCGTGCAATATTTGTCTTTTTGTGTCTGGCTTCTTTAACTTAGCAGTGTGTTCAGGGTTCATTCGTGCTGTAGCATGAGTGAGAATTTCATTCCTTTATAGGCCTGAGTAATGAATGTTTCACCGTGTGTATTTACCACCCTTCATGTGCCCATTCATCTGTGTATCCCTTCCCTCTCTTTCAGCTCTTCAAATTCATCAACTTTAACAGGACCATGAGTCAGCTCTCCACAACCATGTCTCGGTGCGCCAAAGATCTCTTTGGCTTTGCGATCATGTTCTTCATTATTTTCTTAGCGTATGCTCAGTTGGCATACCTTGTCTTTGGCACTCAGGTTGATGACTTCAGTACCTTCCAAGAGTGTATGTAAGTAAACATGAAATTAAGAAGAAAAATTTATCAGATATCACTGCCTTCTAAAGGATAAAGAAATCTTCATAGTTGCTACTTAACTACCAACTGTTTAAAAGTAGTTTTTATAAATGATAATTTTTTTAAACAAGAATTAATTCTCTTTCCCAGAAACATTGACCCACCAATGCAAAGATGACCGTGCATTCTGAAATGCTAATGGTTAAGATACAGCCCTAAAGTAGTAAGATATAGAAGAACAGCTATCATGAACCAACTCTGTTCCAAAGACTGAGGTCTTCTGAGCACCAAATGCAGAGCATTTCAGAGACCATTTGCCTACATTTTTATTCCTATTAAATATTATCACCATATATGTCAAACTTCAGCTTATTTTCTAAGGGGAGAAGAAAAGGTTTCTAATAGTCTGGGAGAAGCTCAAACCAACACAGGAATTTTCAGTCTTTTTCCAGAGTCCTCAAATATGATGTTAAAAACAGGTAAAGTAGTCAGTATCAGACTTCCATGCCCTTCAGAAAGGAGTTAGGAAAGAATCTGATCATCGTAACAGAAATTAATGGGGCTTTGTACACGAGGATCCCTAATTACTGTTGTTGTTTGATTAAAGTCAGGAATGGAAATAATTTTACTGATTAAGACCCAGTTTGGCAACATATAGCATCTCTTGAGCCCACTCTAAGTGCATTGAGAATATTGGTTCTTCACACACATATAGTTTTGGCTGTCCTTAAAAAAATTTTTTTTGAAGGGGGCAGGTAATTTGGTTTACTTAGTTATTCTTTTTACTGGCGGTACCAGGGATTGAACCCAAGGACCTTGTGCACACTAAGCACACGCTCTACCACTGAGCTATACCCTCCTCCCACCAAAAACTTTTTTAAAGAGGTTTTAAATTCAGACCCAGGATAACCGTTGTGACAGTTTAGAGTTATCATATTTTACCCAGATGATGTATTAAATTTTTATAGCCTATTGCTTTATTAGTCATATAATGATAATAATGTTTTCTTTTTAACCAAATGGAAATAACACATTTAGCATGAAAGCGTATTATTTTTAATTGCTCATATGAGTAGCATAAGTTTTCCAGAGGGATTGACAATTTTCTATTATTTGGCAGCTTTCTACATTGATTAAAAAAGGGTCCAAAAGTATGAAATCATCTTTTAAGAAATGTTATGTCAAAAGAATGCTGGCCATTCTTTGTTTTTGTATTGTAGTGTTGTGTCTTGTTTTGTTTTTATAGCTTCACTCAGTTCCGTATCATTTTGGGTGATATCAACTTCGCAGAGATTGAGGAAGCTAACCGAGTTTTGGGACCAATTTATTTCACTACATTTGTGTTCTTTATGTTCTTCATTCTTTTGGTATGTACACTTTTGTTTACAGTGAGGTGATTTAAACTTGATAAGTCACCGTCATAAGTCATCACCTTTTCTTTTCTCTCTCACTCTGTTCCCTATCATTTTTTTAAAAGACCCAGGAAGTGAAAAATGTAGATAGTAGAAAACATATTTTACTTTTCATTCATTCACAGTTTTAAGTCTTCACCAAGTATCTTTTCTGTGTTCTTTCATTTATATATATGTATTCAATGCAAAAAAAATAATAGATCAAGTGCAGATTTGCAGTTAACCTAAAATAGTGCTTTGCCTGAAAAGTAGAATATGCTCATGTGCTTTTTTTAACACAGACGTCAGCATTTTCGTGGTCATTTGCTTGCATGACTTTACATTTCTCTCCTTCTTCTTTTCTTTTTAAAAAACAGAAACTGACAAAGCAAGCCAGATGCAGGGTGTCAGGTGTAACATTTGAGTGAATTATTGCTTGTCAAAAACAAGATAGTTTGTTTTAACTTACTCATATTTACTGCATCTGGAGACTGCCTACAAAGAATATTCACATTTTAATTTAAATCTAACAATGAATGGAAATTGCTTTAAAGATTATTTTCAAAAATAATTCTTTTATTCTTTGGATTTGGTACAAATGAACATCTTCAATAACATTTTGGCCTTAAAATAATTAAGATTTTTAAAAAGACATTTTGTTCTTTGTCTTAACATTTACACATTTATTTGTCCACTCCACTAAGAAAGCATTAAGTTAGCTTAACCTAGGTGGTGGGTATTTGTCATGTAAACACTAACACTTAAGATTTTCCTTATATTAACCATCATCTTAAAAGAGAAAACAACATTGTTTCCATTTTTAATAGATTTTATAAAGATCCTTTGTCTAAAGTTAAGTAACTCAGTTGTAAGAGCTCCAGAGTTGGTCCAGGTATTTAGTGGTTAAGTACATGGTACTCACTGACTGAGAATTAGATGTACGTTAATTAGACTGAAGGAGTCAGGAAAGCACATGCAAAAGTCCCTTTATATCCTGCTCTGTGCATGTGTCATGATGGTTTTAAACCTAAGCCTCTTAAAAGTTTCTGGTTCCTGTCATATATTTAAAAATTAGGGAGAAGAGTAAGCCTTTGTTACTCTCCAGCATTGGTAGTACTATGAATGCTGGAGCATCTGAATCCCTGAATCTCTACTAAGAGAACAAAAGCCAGCAACTGAGAGTTCAGTGGACTTCAGGCCACCTGAGTTTCCTTGATTGTCAGTCTGCCAAGTGAGGGACGTGGTCGTGGCAGTTGGAGATGCTCAAATGTGGACTCATTTGAATGTTGTCCCCTAGTAGACAGCACCTCCTAAATTATGCGTCATTTTATCAGATCAATCACTAGAACGTGAAAGCTTTTCGTGTTTGTATACTGAAATATTTTCTTGCTCCACTGCGCAAAAAGGCATTGTTCTCCCTGCATCCTCCAGAGAGAGGGGAGGCTGCTGTCAATATAAATCTTTCTTTTTTTTTCCATAAATGGCAAGCCAAGTGCAGGGTTGGTGACCATTCTGAGATAACTGCCAGGTGTTCATTTATTGCCCCCTTAAGAAGTCACAGTGGTGGTTCAGCTGAGCCAGGAAGCAAAAGCTTGGTCATCAGCAGGGAAGGACACCCATTATGGAGTCCACCCCACAGCTAAGGGAACCTTCCTCTCCCCACGCCTTCAAGAGCTGTTCTCAGCCACTTCCTATTTTCTGAAATCCTTTCAGAGGACACACACTTTAATCCACCTCGGCTAAGACATTTGCAGGCATTAGCTAGCAGTCTTTGGAAACAAATAAAACATGAGATGCCTGCACTGGAAAAAAGGTGGGAGAGGTTCCTTCAACTACAACTCTCTGACCATGGAATCAAGCATTAAGCCAGGAACTGACCTGTATTTTGTATTCTATTCTCATTTCTGCTACAGAATCTTAAACAGTATGTTTCCTTATTTCATAGAGATTTAGTAGCTCATTAAAATAATACAGCTCACTGTAAGTCAATAGTGCTTCAATAAAAGTAAAATAAAATGCACCTCCTAAAATGGTGCTCAAAAGTTTACAGACATCAAATGGCCAGCAAAAGAGAGTGCCAGAGTAAGGCGTTGTAACAGTTTTAAAATTTTGTACAGTATTAAACAATCTATGTAATAGAAAAGTATGAAGAAATTCTGTGGAAGTTAAACAGTTGCCTGAGCAGGGCTTATATATATCTTCATAGTCTGGTTTAAAAATATGGGCCTAACATGGAACAAGAGATAATGGAAGAAATGAAACAGGGATATATTTAGTGTTCAGAAATGTATTATTTAAACCTACAAGAAGCAAAATATCTGTTTCTCAAGTGATTCAAATATGTTATTGTCCGAGTCTTATTTGCCTCCCATAATAAAAATATTTTGTAGTCTTTGAGCTAGAAACTCAAGTCAGAGGGCACTGAACTAAACAAGAGAATGAGATTAGGCTTGGATAACTGAAGAAAAATGTTTTTGGCTGTAATCTCATGTCACCCTTTGAAGCTGGATAAACTCCTGCCCTCTGGAATCTCTGGATAATCTTCATATTAGGATGGACTTTGGTGAAAACTTTAATTTCTCATATGCTTTAAATAAGGAACATCACCAAAGTCTTCAATGGTCTCTAATAAGAAAAACCACTGAGGAAATTTACTGACCTCTTCAATTTATACTTTCCTTCTTAAAGTTAATTGTTTAATAAGTTTAATTATTATCACAAAGTTAAAATATTTATTAATAACTGAAGCTGTGTTTCAATTGAAACAGTTTTACCTTTATGTGAGGAAATAAAGCTCAGTTAATCAAGTTGTAGATTAACAATCTAAAAGTAATCATAATAATTAATAATAATAATAATAGAGCTGTCATTTGTTCATTCATCAATCATTCAGTAAATACTTACTGAGCCACTATATTCCAGGCAGTGTGCTGGGTGCTTGGGATGCAAGTGGTAAGGAAAATAGAAGCCAGCCCTCTCCTCGTGAAGATTCCGGGGACTTACAGGGAAAACAGACATAACCAAATACACAGCTGTATGGTCACAAAACACGTACTCAAAAGGAAACACAAAGGAAGAGCATGTAAAGAAAGGCCTGATCAGTTGGGTGCGGTGCTTCAAGAAAAGCTGTTGGAAACTGGTCTTGGAAATACAAACCATGATAGTGGGGAAGGGAAAAGTCAGGAAAATGAACTAACCATTACTGAATAATAAATAATAATAACTATAAATTATGTAGCACCTGCCATGCATTAGGCCCTGTCCTAAGCATTAAACGTAGACGATCTCATTAATTCTTACGACAGATCTGTAGGGGAGGTACTATTATTTTTCCCATTTCGTAAATGCTAAAACAAACAAATTTTAAAATGAAGAGAAGAGTTACACAATTTAGTCTTGGCATTGCCAAGGCAGGAACTCAAGTTTGCTTGACTCCAAAGTTTGCCTTTTCCACTAAGCTTTTCCTGACTGCCTATTGTGTTTCTGTTTGCAGAGGTCTTTTTAACCCCTTAGAATGTATTCTGTAAATCGCAACTATTATTATGTAACAATATTTGGAATAGGACGTAGAATTCCGCTTGTCTGTGTTAACTATTGAAATCTGAGGAGCTATTTAGAGTTCTGTGACCCTAATAATTTATGTCAGATGAAAAAAATGTAGAGAACATAGATAAGAAAATAATAATCTCACCATTCATAAGTAAATACATTAATATTTTGTTGTATTTCATCTGTTTCTTTTTTTGCAAAATATATCACAATATATGGTTTTGTGAGGAAGAATATACATTGCATTTTCCTTTGCCATGACAGTGGAAAAACTAACTTTCCCAAAGAATATGGTAGCAAAACTATTAAGTGATGACTTCTTAAAATATTCAGATTGTTTAAAAAAAAAAAAGGTACATGTTGAATTTTGGATTGGTGCTTACAAAATACATATTTAGGTTTCTTCTTTAATCTCTACCTTCTTTTGATTTACAAATAGAATATGTTTTTGGCCATCATCAATGATACTTACTCTGAAGTTAAATCTGATTTGGCCCAGCAGAAAGCCGAAATGGAACTCTCAGATCTTATCAGAAAGGTATGACAAACCCTAATTCTCAGAATTGTTTTATTTTCTGCATAAAATGAGCATTGTTTCAGTCAGATTTGCAAATCAACATTGGTCCATTGACGCTGTTTAAAATAAAGAATCGATTGCTGTGTTCCAGGAATAATGTAACTGTTGTCTGCCTTGGAGCTAAGGATGGCTAATACTGCTAGCCTGAACTTAAATTCTGGGAATCCCTTAATGCCCGGGCATGAAATTCTCAATAATCTCTTTTGCCTCTTAAGAGCTGAGCTGCTGGTTTCATCCCCTTTATTTATTTTGACACCTCCTCTAGCTGACTTTCACTTCCAGATCCAGAGTTCAGAATAAACGGGAAGGGAAGATTATATATAAAGACATTTCTACTTCCTCTATCTCAATTACAATTTAAAAAAAGAAAAGAAAAGAAGCTTTAGAGACAAATATTTTGTAGTTTGCTCGTTATCCCTGACCTTCCAGGGGAGTTTTTAAAATAGTCAGAGGAAAGAGTCCCTGAAGCAAGGCCACAGCCGAAGGGCCTGAGAACTTTCACTGAAGCACCTTCTCAGGAAGTGTTTAATTGTTAAGTGGGAGGGCTGGACAGGAAGGTTGGGCAACTTTGTTCTTCTGGAAGTGACTTCTTTATTTGCTTTAAAGCAAAAACTTAAGCAACAACAAATAACTACATCTAAGTAAACAGTTTCTTCCCTAACATGATTCTGCTAAGATACAGTGGCTCCTTGGCCATAATATTTTTCTGTTTGGTTCAAACCATAAGACAGTGTTCTCCGTGTGTCACGTCCTAACAGAGAATGTCCACTTTGTAAAACAAAATCTCTTGAATGATACCTAACCTTAGTGTTGTCCTGAATTTTGCATAACAGTTGATTCCATTCTAGCAAATCCCCATGGTGTATACAAGCAGTCCTCACTTTGCACTTTGGTTCCGATATGCACAAATTTCAATTATTGCCGTTAAGTAACACCAGCCTCTCAACAGAGTTCAGGTTTCAATGATCACAGTATACTGACGGTAATGGCATAAAGTACAAACTTCACTTTCAGTTACCACAGTGCACTTCAGTTGTTACAGTGTATTAACTGTGAGTAACAGCACGAAGGACAAACTTCACTACTAGCCCTACAGATCATTACATAAATAACAGACGTGCATCAGAATCAGTGACTAACAATGTCACTTTCCAAGTCAAGGTGCGGTCACCAAGCATCTGCTGTTCAGTTTACCCACAAAACGTGTAGTTGTGTTGCCTCCTTATCTCCCAGTGATAAACCCATGTGACTGTTTTACAAGTATGCATAATCGAAAGAGAGAGAGGCCCAGCCAGCGAAGAAGAAAAGAAAGTGTAGCCAAAAAAAAAAAAAAACAAAGAATGAGGGGGAGGGTCTAGCTCAGTGGTAGAGTGCGTGCTTAGCATGCACAAGGTCCTGGGTTCAATCCCCAGTACCTCCACGAATAATAATGATGATGATGATGATGGTAGAAGTGAGATTCAAAACAGACGTAATGGATTTATAGAAGAAATACGTAGCTGGCCGTGGGAATATTGACATTGCCACCATTAGAGAGCTAGAGAGCAATCAGAGGGACTCAGTGGAGGCAGATTGATCAGCATAAATGAGCAAAGTGACTGTGACAAATAGGATCAAGATGTCTCAGAGGAGATGGCACTGGCCACAAACTTCACACTAAAGGAACTCTTGGAGATATTTCCCCACTTTAAAAGGGCAAAGGATAAAGTGTTTGAAGCTGATCCATATTAAGAAAGGATTATGGTAACTCAGCACGACAGAGAAAAGATACACACTCCGCATCAGTCAGTCACACAAGAAGACAAGCACTGTTCAAACGTCTCTGGATACGTTTTTTCATGAAGAAATAAAACTTAATCTTCAATGTTTCTACTGTTTAAAATTTCAGTGGACTACATGAACATTCATTTTACTCTTTTAAAAATTTCCCTATAAATTTATAACCAACACCAAGGGAGTTTTCGGTGTTTTGATAAGCAGTTTTAAAGGTCACAGAACAATCAAAATCTTTCTGATTGATTATTAACATCACTCCACACAGTTCGAATTTGCACAGCCCTGCACTGCTGTGCGTAGTGAGCTTTGCCTGCAGTGTATTAGTGAGAAATCTTCATCTCTACGTCACTGAAACTTTTTCACACATGTAAGAAAATTGCTGACTATGAGGTAATATAGAAAATAATAAATCTGTGACTCAGGTTTCTCAGTTTCTTAAGAAGTGTTGCACATTCCTACATATTCAGAGGAGACAGCTGTGAAACATGTGGTGATCTGCATTCCTGTCACCTCAACTTGAATACAGTTATAACCAAAAGGCCCCTAGTTCTTGATTTACTGAAAGACCCTGACTTCCAGTATAACTCTCCCACAAGAGATTCACAGAAAATTTGGGATGTGTTCGTCATTCATTCATTCTTGTTGAGTGGCCCCCTGTGTCAGGCACTGTTCTGGTCACTGGGTTTACAGAAGTTACTACTGTCATTGGAAGGTAAAGCAAGTGCTAAAGGAGGCTAAACTCAGTCAAGTCTTTTCTTTCCAACAGGGCTACCATAAAGCCTTGGTCAAACTAAAGCTGAAGAAAAATAGTGTCGATGACATTTCAGAGAGTCTGCGGCAAGGAGGAGGCAAGTTAAATTTTGATGAACTTCGACAAGATCTCAAAGGGTAAGAATCACACTTTCTGCAGGCCTGGGAAATTCCGTACGTAAAGAAGTTTTTGGTGATCAGCCAAGTACTGGTAGCGACACTTCTTTTTCAGAGGTGGGTGTCTGTCTGGAATGTCCTGTAAGAGGAGGATGGGCCCTGACTCAGCAGTTTCTCCTTTCCTCCTGCACGTTGATGTCTCTGTGTTGGGGCTGGACCATGTGCATGAATGAGTTCATCTGTAACCTCTCAATACTTTCAGGAAGGGCCATACTGATGCAGAAATTGAGGCAATATTCACAAAATATGACCAGGATGGAGACCAAGAACTGACTGAGCATGAGCATCAGCAGATGAGAGACGACTTGGAAAAAGAGAGGGTGGGTCTAGTTTAGGAGAACAAGATGGATTCAGCACCTACGATGTTTCAAATGCCACGCTAAGTAGTGGGCTTCTGAGTCTTTCTCTCTCTCTCTCTCAATTTACATATTAGTACCCTGCTTACTCCAAAAGGATATAAAACACAGCAGTATATTAAAATGCAATATGTTAGCATAAATGTACAAAAACAATAAAGAATGGAGCAAAACAAAAATGAAATATAAAGCTGCACTGTGAATGAAACTAAAAACTGCATTCCACAAAAATGCATATTCTTAATAAGACTGGGCAGCAAATTCGGCCCTAAGCTTTCTGGTAACTTGCTGGAGGAGAAACCTGGGTAGTTACAAACTTAACAGTGTCCGTGACAGTGGGGAAAAAAAGATTTCCTAGAAGATATAAAATTTTAATAAATAATTTTAGTTGCTCTTAAAATTAACATTTATAATAAAATAAAACTAACAGCTGCCTTCCATTTGAATACTTAGTATGAAACTATTAAAAGTAAACTGGAATGGAATTTTATAATCAGAAAAAATAATTTAAAATTTAACATTAACTTAAAAAAAATTGTTAAACCAAAAAATAATGTAAAATTTAACATTAACTTAAAAAAATTGTTAAACTTAAAAAAAAATTGTTAAACAAAAAAATTGTTAAATTAACCAATAATTTAAAATTTAACATTAACTTAAAAAAATTGTTAAACCTAAAAAAACAGTCCATGGTAATTGAGGTACGGAGAATATAAATGAATGTTATACACGTAAGTCAGTTTCCAAAGAGGAGGTAGTATAGAACAGTGGTTTCTAAATGCTGCTCCACAAAACAGTGCCAATAGGTAAAAAAAAACTCCCACCAGTCATAATGAAATATGGACAAGAAGACAATGAGTTTAATCAAAATTCTTATTCTTCCACTCTTACAAGAATTTTGATTAAACATCTTATAAGGGATTATATCTTTCCTACTTTGCAACTGTTAAATGTGTTAACTTTTATGGAAAGATGATAATATATTTCTTCACTTACTGTTTTCTTTGCTTTGATGTGGTTTCAATGCTCTTTCTTGTCCAAAAAAAAGTTAGAAAACTAAGTGCTGGTCATTAAAAATCTGTTTTGAAAACTTGCCAATCCATGAAATTGAAAAGTGTGAGAATCACAGGCTGGTGTTGACCTCACAGAAACCCTAGGTAAATGGCACTCACCTGTTTCCCATTTGCCTGAGCCCTCAGTGAAGCGTCATTGGGGTCTAAGTGTTCCTGCTCGTCACTCAGTGATCCCATGTTCCTCAGGAGGACCTGGACTTGGATCACAGCTCCTTACCACGTCCCATGAGCAGCCGGAGTTTTCCCCGAAGTCTGGATGACTCTGAGGAGGATGATGATGAAGACAGTGGGCACAGCTCCAGAAGGAGGGGAAGCATCTCCAGTGGGGTTTCTTATGAAGAGTTTCAAGTGTAAGTATAAAGGGATTGGCAGAATTTGAGTTGACAGAAGGCCAGCTGAGACCAAGTCGTTTCTCCCACTTCTCTCAATTCAGTCTTTTCCATTACTAATCATCAGTTCTTTTTTTATATAACTTTTACTGGTGTTTTTTCTCTTTATGAAAGTAATATGTTTATTATAGGAAAATTAGCAGATAAAGAAAAACAAAAGAAAACCTTAATTTCTCATATTCCCACAAAACAAAAATGTCAGTTAACATTTTGGTGTTTGTGTCTGCATTACATGTGTTTTTTTTATGTTTTTATGGCCTAACATGTTTGTCACATTTAGGAAGTTGTCAATCATCCTGTCTTCAAATATTTTCCTGCTCCTTTCTCTGCTTTCCTTCTGAGATTCCCATCATGTGTAATTTGGGGCCCTCAGTGGTATCTCGCATTTCTCCTAGGCTCTGTTCGTTATTCTTCATTCTTTTTTCTCTTTTCTCCAGATTGCATAGTTTCTGTCCATCTTCAAGTTTGCTTATTCTTTCTTTTGCTGCTTCGTATCTACTCTTGAGACCCTCTAGTGAATTTTTCATTACATTTATTATTCTTTTCAACTCCAGAATTTCTATCTGGTTCTTTTAAACAATCTATATCTCTTTATTCATATTCTCTATTTGATGAGGCAGTGTCATCATACTGTCCTTTATCTTTATGCATGACTTGACTTGTTTCTTTGAATATACTTATAATAGCTACTTTGACCTCTTTATGAAATCTATCTGGGCCCTCTCAAAGGTGATTTCTGTTGCCTGCTTTTTTCCTGTATATGGGTGACATTTTCCTATTTCTTTGTGTATCTCATAATTTTTTAAAAAAAACCCTGGAGATGTTAAATAATTTATTGTAGCTATATGTGTGTGTGTGCATATATATATATATATATATATATATATATATATATATATATATATTCCCCTTCGCACCAGAACTTGTTTTTGTTGTCCATCTGTGTGTTTGTTTTTCAGTGAAGTTTATTTCCCCCACATCGTGAAACCTCTGATGTCACTTCTCAGAGGTCACAGCCTTAACCATACACACAGTCATCCTGGGAAGACAGAGGTTTCAGCAAGGTTCTCATTGTCTTCCCCTGATCTCTCTGTTAAGCTTTCTGACTCTGTGGGTATTGCCTCCACCTCTTCAGTTTCACTAATTGTTAGCTGATTGGTCTGTTGTTTTCAGTACTGCCTTAGGATTGAATTAAATTGCCCCACAGTCTGACCCAGGGAAATTCAGGCCCCTTTGCGGGGGTCGTTTCTGAGGCCAGTCTTTAGTTGTCTTCTTGGCTGTTGCTGTCCCTGGTTCTCTCTGGTAAACTAGCTGGCAAACAGTTTAACTTGTTGATCTCATGAGCCACCAGTCTCCTCTTAACTGCTTATCACCCTAGTCTCCATTGTTTTCGAGAGCAGTCTTGGGCTTGAATTTCCCCACACTTTGTTCCAAATAAAGCTAGTACACCTGGGGGAAGCTTTGAGGCTTTCTGTCCTATGTCCTGACTCTCCCCCTGGGCAAAACCTCTGTGCCACTGCTCCAGCGCTAGTGTGGCCCATCTCTCTTACAGGGATGCCCCTGCTTCATGAGTAAGGCACTGGGCTGGGATGGCAGCCTTTAGTGTCTCAGCGTGCCTCTCCTGGCGTGGAGAATCCACCCTACAATTGGAGATGGAGTGGAAGAAGAGAGCGTCATATCTCTCAGCCACTCTTACCTGGATTAGAGCCTCTGCAACGTGGATTTGGAGGGGGAGGCATAGGGATGAGAAATGCTGTCAGCCTGCCCCGTCTGTGGAGCTAGCCTCACCCTCCCCTGAGAGCTGGTGGGAGAGGGAGCCCTGTGTTCTCTGCTGCATTCAACCCTCGGGGAGCTCTGTCACCCTGAGCTGCGGGTGGGAGAGAGGGAACAGATGGTAGCTCAGATACCACACACTCTCATTCTTCTTACTGAAATTTAGTGGATTTTCTTAAATAAAATTCTTCATTGGCTGTATGCCCTGAAGAAAACTTCCAGAAATTTAAAAAAATTAATAATATTCAAAAATTATGGTTGTTTCAATGGGGGGAGGGCCTCCAGAGCCTTTATGCCACCATTCCAGACATTGTCTCCTATTAAATGTTTTTAAAGTATTTATATAACATTTTGTTTATTCAAAAGAATGGGATCATAAGTGAACATAACTTTTCTAACTGCTTTATTTACTTCATCAGTAATATCATTGTATTTCATCATTAGAATGTGAACATCATTCTATTTCATTCTATCACAATATAACTTCTGGTATCTTAGAATTTTATTGTATAGATGAATAATAATATATTTTAAAATCTTCTACTAATTTTTGATGTAACCATTTTCAGTGACCCACTATTAATGGTCAGAACCTTAGTGAATATCCTTATAGCCAAAAATTACACATATACTTATTTCCTTCAGGAATTTTCAAGAAATGGAACCACTGAATGAAAGGATAGGCATACCTTTTTAAGATACAATGTTGGCTTGCAAAAATGTTTTGCCAGGTAGCATTCCCATCAGCAGGGTATGAGAGCTTATGTCTATAGTCTGAGACTGTTAAGAAAGTGTTTTTAGATTATAATATTGTTTCAGAAAAAAAATCTTAGTATTTCCATTTGACAGCCCAACTGGGCTGAAAAGCCAGCAACACAAGGTGGCCTTGCCCCCTTCTCTGTGGTTTCCTGCAGCCTCGTGAGACGGGTGGACCGGATGGAGCACTCCATCGGCAGCATCGTGTCCAAGATTGATGCTGTGATAGTGAAGCTGGAGATCATGGAGCGGGCCAAACTGAAGAGAAGGGAGGTGCTGGGAAGGCTGCTGGATGGAGTGGCTGAGGTCAGTGGTCGTCTGAAGCAGAAACACCCCGATTGTATAAAACATCAGGGTAGTCATAGTTTGTAACCCTTAACCTGAGAGGTTTTTTGCCTCCATACTTGCAGATCAGTGCAGATAATATGGTAATCCGGAGGTGTTCCTTTCTTAATACTCTTCATCCTAATGATCCTGCCTTCACTGGATGACTGATAGAATTAAATAAAATATATATATATATATATTACTCCAGTGATTCTGAGAAGTTGCTGTTAAGAGCTGTAAATCTCCAGCCTTGCCTAATTAAAGTTATTGGGTCCCCAAATTTCCTAAGGCAATTTTTGAGTGCAAGAGTATCCATCACTGTCTCAACATCTTGGTTTCTTTTTCCTTTGTTAGGATGAAAGACTGGGTCGTGACAGTGAAATCCACAGGGAGCAGATGGAACGGCTAGTGCGGGAAGAGTTGGAACGCTGGGAATCCGATGATGCAGCTTCCCAAATAAGTCATGGTTTAGGCACACCCGTGGGACTCAATGGTCAGCCTCGTCCCAGAAGCTCCCGCCCTTCTTCCTCCCAGTCTACAGAAGGAATGGAAGGCGGAGGTGGAAACGGGAGTTCTAATATGCACGTGTAGGACATGTGTTAGTGTGTGTGTCCTTAGTAGGTGAGAAGGTGGCTGTCCCGAATTGCCATAACAAATACACTATTTATATGCCCTGACCACCGTATGATGCTGGTCTTTGTGACCAATCGTTAATTCTTCTGCACTTTAATTTATTTTAGCTAAAACTTTGCCCATGGATCAAAGATTTTTTTTCTTTTTCTCATATAAGAAATCTAGATGTAAATATTGAGTACAGGAAACAAAAAACTTTGTAAAATATATTGAGTGGTATGCCCCCTTCTACGGTGACTGTCTCCTCAGCTGACAATGAAGTAGCCTTTTAAAGCTAGCAAAGAACCGTCAAAAGGCTTCTGAGTTTTATTTCCAATCATAAAAATCAGTATTGTTCTTTTTGCCGAGTGTGAGAAGGGAAAATAGGGGCACTCCTTTCCACTCAGGCTGAGCTTGTGGGCTTAATACATAGCTTTCTTTTAAGAAAGGAGCCTTTTATTTCAACTACCTTCCTGGGGTACATTTTCCTAAAAGATGAGCTGGAAAAGAACCCCAAACCATAGAATGGGTATGTAGTCATTATGCTAGAATTTGTATGAATGGTTACGATAAATGTTGAACAAACAGTATGCTTTTTTGTTATTTTATCATATCTGATGCCTGTGAGTCTAACCATTTCACTTAATTTTTACACAATTTTCACTCTCATTTGACATAAGCTCTATGAAACCACCAAAGATCAATTATGGGTTAAAGTGGCATCTCTGACCAGAACATAGGAGAATTGGAAGGCGCCAAATCACTAAATTTGATTTTTTCTAATAATTAGTTTAGTATAAAGATTTACCCATATATTCTTTTTCCCATGTGGCTCAACTTACTTGCAACTAAATTTAATGTTGTAACTAATCTAGGAAGACCAACTTACTAACATTTTTAGTATGCACTGAAAGTTTTAACTCAGCAAATATGTTCATTTTAAGTAAAATTTTAAGGAAGTTTTGAAATTCATATAAAATATTATAAAACTAAAATTTGAGTTTTAGACTGTTTTAAGAATACAGAATTCAAACTCTTGAGCCTGCATTTCAAAACTAGAAATTATGACCTAAATGGAGCTCCATTTAATGAAAAGGAGTTTTGGGTATTGAAAGTTCAACCATTATCAGAAGGTATCAACCAAAGTTTGAGTTTGCATCAGTTTTGGTTTTGTTTTGTTTTCTTTTTTTTTTTTGGTTTTTTTTTTTGGTTAGGAGAGGGGTTTACCAAATTTATGGGGAACATAATTTTATTTCTCAACAAAAAAATAAAAATCTTATTTCTCAAAACTGTTGAGTAACCTGACCTTTTGAGAGCTAATGGGACAAGCAAGAGAGAAAGCAGTGAGGGTGAATAACTTCCACTTGGAGAACAAGAGAAGAGAGGCCTGTTTCTAATCCTATAGTTTAAACTCTCACAGTTGTTCGTGTAATTGATTAGAACGTCAGTCAAATCTTCAGTGAAAACGTGAGCAAACAAACCCTTCCAAGCTGGCTTCTGCAGAAGTGATATGCATGGGTTTCTGTAACCATTACTGCCCCTGGCTTCATCTCCATCTTTACTTTCTTTTGAATATGCTACATAGAGTTCTTTACTACTCGGTACTGACGTTTGCATTCCAGGGATATTGAGTATACATATTTATGTCTGTGTACCGTGTTGTTACATGTAAACAAACTTCAATTTGAAGTGCAGCCATTATGTGGTATCCATGTGTATTGACCAAGTGCCATATATCAATTATGGTCACTAGAAAGTCTTTTGATGATACTTATACTGTTTTTCATTTCACCTGTAAAATTTTGCCAAATTCTTTCTTTTTACCTGTATGTTACATATTTCTTTTCCTCCGTAGTCATGGAGCATTCCCTCCTCACCCCTCCCCTGTCATCTCCCCCTCTATACTCGTAAAGAGTATCGTCACATATGCAAGTCTCTCAACAATCGAGAACTTCATTAATGTGTAATACTGAGCACTTTACTTCTTAATAAAGACTTGATATAATAACAGATGTAAGAGTTGTCTATTTCTTAAGTAGAAGCAGGTGGGTCATTTGTCTTGTATCATGAGACTAGTAGTAAAGGCTGAGACTTTGAAAAAGGCATCTTCTCTTCATGTTCAAAAACAACGATCGACACATGACTTCTTTTGTGGTATGTACCTCTAGTAAGTTACTCTGATGATTCCATATTATTTCCAAGAGTACAGCCACCACATTGCACTCATACATTCCTGTAGTAAATAGTTGGCGCTAATATTTCTGCTATTTCAAAATCTTTTACATAATTCCCTTGTTGGCTTTTCATGAGTTCCTCAGTGGGTATATAACAAGAGCTGGAGTGCTGAGTCCCAGGTATATATTTAATTTTACCCAGAACTGTCAGGTTGCCCTCCTGAGTAACAGCACCAGTCTATAATTCACCAGTCTATAATCCCACTACATGCAGGAAAGTACTGGTTTTACCCCGACACTCATCAGCATTGGTACATTCTAGCTTCCCAATCTTTCTAATGGGATAGTTTTGAAGTGAGGTCTCATTTTATTTTGCATTTCTCTGATTCCTAATAAGGTTGAACATCATCTCATATAGTTGTTCAACATCTGAGTTTCCCTTTTTGTAAATTGCCTATTCAAATCTTTAAAGTATTACACTGTGATCTAATGGGGGAAACGTATTGCCTATTTTTCCACTAGCTCAAGGTCTTTTTTGTTGATTTGCAGAAGTTCTTTGTATGGCTTAAGTATTAATCCCTTATCCATTTTGGACTCTATTAATGTCTCTCATCCAACTGATAATTTTGTCAATGTTTCCTTAGTCTTCATATAGTAATGGCCATCAATTTTTTTGGCTTTATTGTGTTTGGATGTTTAAAAGAGACCTTTGTAAGGTCACAAACTTTTGTTTATTAAACTTACAGTTTTACTTTCACATTTAATACATCCCAAGAGTAACTTTACATAAGGTCCATAGATATTTTTCTCCGTATAATTAAGCTGGTTTTGTCAACACTGTCTATTAAATAAGTCATTTTTTCCTTACTAGTTATTAGTGTCACTGGTATAGTTCAGGTTCATGTATATTTGTGTCTATTTTTGAACTTTTTGGCCTCTTACACTGATCCATGAGTGTTCCTACACAACAGTTTTTATTATGACTTTGTAGTATGTCTTCCTGTGTGCTAAGGTCTTCGTATAAGTTCTCCTCTTTGGCTTTTTTTTTTTTTTTTTTTCCCAAAATCGACTAGGCTATTTTTGTGAACCATTATTTCTCCATATAAATGTTAGAACAAGTTTGATGGGTTCCTGGGTGTGAGGGTTGAGGGGCAGAGGAGGGGGAAAAGTCCTGCTGAAATTTAATTGGAATTGCATTGAATTTACTGATTGGTCTGGGCAGAACTGACATCTCTACAACACCAGAAACATAACTGTTTCATTTGTTCAGAGCTGCCTTAATGTCCTTAAGCGTTTCACTAAATTTCCTAAAGATTTTGTCGTTCTTTAATATGGTTTTATTGTTACTATGAATAGTATCTCCCATTATATCTTCTAGTTCATTATGGCTGAGATAAAGGAAAATTACTAATTTTTATAAGTGAATCTTACATATATCACACTTGTTGAACTCCTTTTCTAGCTCTAACAGTTTCTGCATTGATTCTTTGGGTTTTCTATGTGGAAAACCAGATTATTTGTAAATAAGAACAGCACTGTGTTAAGAGACCAGCAGTAATAGTAGACACGCTTGTCTTGTTTCTGGCCTTAATGGGAATATGTTTTAGCTTGTGTTCCTCTAAAAGAAAAGCCAAGGGCTTGAGTTCAGCTGGTTTACTTGGGAGGTGATACTAGGAAACGGGCATAGGAAAGAGTGAGCCAGGGAAGGAGGACATTCCAGGGGACAGGTGTTAGCGCAGGTGCCTCCTGGCAGCAGCAGCTCAGCTCCACCCCCGAGAACACTACGGAATGCCTCCACGATTCCCAGCCTGAAGAACATAAGCCTGGGGGCATTCCCCCCCGCCAGCCTGGATCCCTACTAGGTGAGGGGCGCCCTTGGGGTGTTAACACCCCCTGCACTTTCAGGCTACACTTACACTCAGGCTGAGCCGATTCCTTCAGCTCTGGAGAAGGCCCTACAGCAGAAAAGTGAAGAGGTTTGTGGTGCAGGCTTGAGATGGATGCTGTCAAGATGATCTGAGCACCTGCGGAACTGTCCACCACAGCCAGTGGAACAGAGGTGCAGAGAAGCCAGGACTCAGAGCCCAACAGCATCTACTTTTCCACACCCTGCACCACTCTGATCCACTCATGCCCACGTTGTGTGCACTCTTGACTTTGAGGGAGGCCAGCTGTAATCTCCAGATACAGGAGGGCAGTGGAACTAGCTAGTCCCCGTCGCTGCTGCTGCTCACATCCCCATAATGCCTCTCACCTCTCTCTTCTATCACCCTTTCTAGAGTTCTCGTTCTTGGCCAGAACTTCAGCTGTACCAGGTTGCTTGCCTGGCACAATGATCCACACCTACAGTGCTGAGGGCACAAAGCCCTTGGTTCCCTGGTCCTTTATCAGGCTTCCCATTTTTTATGACCACTAAGCACGGAAACACCAAGCTACCTCCGTGAATTCCCTGCCCCTTATGCAGCTGTCAAATCTTGCCTCTCCTAACAGAGATGACAATGTAATAACTGCTTTTCTTGCCTGCTGTTCCACCACGTGCGGAACTGGAAGTGACTAGTGGCAGACACAGGTTCATGTTCAGTGGACCGTTTGCTGTATTCCCAGGTGAAAATGTACCCCCACTCTTGAGGATCCAGGAACTCTCATTCAGCAGGACCTAAAGCTGCAGAGGCAGGAAGCACGTTCAGCAAATGGGTTAATGGGAATGACATTGAGGCCACCCTTACTTGGCACGTGGACCTGTGTATTCTAACTCGGGAACAGGCACTCTTGGTTTAATGCAGGGGTCTGCAAACTTTCCATAAAGGGCCAGAGAGTGAATATTTTAGGCTTTATGGGCCATAACGGTCTCTTTCGCCCTGATTTTGCCAACATAATGCAGAAGCAGCCACAGACAGTACAAACTTGAATGAGCCTAGCTATGTTCCAATAAAGTTTTATTTATAAAAGGAACAGGCAGTGGGCTGAATCTGGCCTGCAAACCATAGTTTACCCGTCCCTGGTTTAATGTATAAAACACATTCTGGAGGATGGCACTCCAGTCCCTGCTGAGGATGTCACGCATGAACTGGCGCTGGCATGATGCTAATAACCACTGAGATGCCTGAGGGATGTAACAGGAAGCGCTAAAACGTAGTGAGTGCATCCTATGAGCCAGGTACTTTCAGCCACTTTACATGCATTACCTTATTGAGTCTTCATTATCTCCACCAAGGTAGAGGCCAGGAGGATCCCTGTTTTATGGACCAGAAAGATACAAACTAAGCTAAGTTAATCAAGTCCGTGGACCTGGTAAACGAAGGATGACAAAGGAGGAAGAGGGGAAATATTTGCCTGAGTAACTAACTGTAGGGATACAAAGGCCCCGTATTCACCTCCAGGTTCCTAAAACCCTTTTAGGTACAACTCTCTAGCTTCTGTTGAAGCCACTGTCCCTATCCTGGCTTTCTGCACATGTTTCAGAAATGAACCCCACCCAACCCAGACTGGGTACTCGTTCTACAATAGCATGTTCCAGCTCTCAGCAAGGAAACAATGTGTGTGGCCTTTGGCTGGTCACAGTCTCTGAATCTCAAGTTTCCTCACCTGCAAAATGAGACAGAATAGCTTGAGATTTTCCAAGGCAGAAGACTGCCAAGTACTTAATAATTGAGACGATGCGTCAGGTTTACTGCTTGGCAAAGAAAAAAGGCCAAACTGAGAGGCCACATCCTCACTTGGGTCAGAGCAGCACCACGTTCAACTGTCATGATCGGAGACCCATACATGCTGTTCTGTGGGGTTGCCAGGTAAAAGAATGATTCTGAAAGTTTAAAAAGGTTTGAAGATCTGGTGCGCGATGTTAACGAGCTCACTTAGTTCTAAATATAATGATTCTGTATTATGAATAACTGTATGGAACCAAACTGGATAACCTAGAGGAGATGGACAAGTTTCTGGACACATACAGTCCACCAAGACTGAATCAAGAAGAAACTGACCACTTGAACAAACCTATCACTAGAAATGAAATCGAATTAGCAATAAAAAACCTCCCCACAAATAAAAGTCCAGGACCGGATGGCTTCACCGGAGAATTCTACCAAACATACAAAGAAGAACTCATACCAGTCCTCCTCAAACTATTCCAGAAGATTGAAAAAGAGGCAGTACTCCCAAACTCATTCTATGAAGCTACCATCACCCTGATACCAAAACCAGGCAAAGACACCACCAAAAAAGAGAATTACAGACCAATATCACTGATGAACATAGATGCAAAAATCCTTATCAAAACGCTAGCAAATAGAATCCAACAGCACATAAAAAAGATTATACATCGTGATCAAGTGGGGTTCATCCCAGGGACACAAGGATGGTTCAACATACGCAAATCAATCAATGTAATACACCACATCAACAAGAGAAGGGACAAAAACCACATGATCATCTCAATAGATGCAGAAAAAGCTTTTGATAAAATTCAATACCCATTTATGATAAAAAACTCACCAAAGTGGGTATAGAGGCAACATATCTCAACATAATAAAAGCTATATATGACAAACCTACAGCCAGCATAGTACTCAACGGTGAAAAACTCAAAAGCTTCCCACTAAAATCTGGGACAAGACAAGGCTGCCCACTATCACCACTCCTATTCAACATAGTCTTGGAAGTCCTAGCCACAGCAATCAGGCAAGAGAGAGAAATAAAGGGATCCAGATTGGAAAAGAAGAGGTAAAAGTGTCAGTATAAGCAGATGACATGATACTATATACAGAAAACCCTAAAGAGTCCACACAAAAACTACTAGAGCTGATCGAAGAATTCAGCAAGGTAGCAGGTTGCAAGATTAACGTTCAAAAATCAGTTGCATTTCTTTACACTAACGACGAATCAACAGAAAAAGAAAGTAAAGAAACAATCCCCTTTAAAATAGCACCCAAAGTAATAAAATACCTAGGAGTAAATCTAACCAAGGAGGTGAAAGACTTATACATGGAAAACAATAAAACACTGATGAAGAAAATTAAAGAAGACTTTAAAAAATGGAAAGACATCCCATGCTTCTGGATTGGAAGAATCAATATTGTTAAAATGGTCATACTGCCCAAGGCAATCTACAGATTTAATGCAATCCCTATCAAATTACCTAGGACATATTTCACAGAACTAGAACAAATCATAATAAAATTTATATGGAACCACGAAAGACCTGGAATTGCCAAAGCATTACTGAAGAAAAAGAAAGAGGCTGGAGGAATAACTCCCCCAGACTTCAGACAATACTATAGAGCTACAGTAATCAAGACAGCATGGTATTGGTACAAAAACAGACATATAGACCAATGGAACAGAATAGAGAGCCCAGAAATGAACCCACAAACTTTTGGTCAACTAATCTTCGACAAAGGAGGCAAGAATATACAATGGAATAAAGACAGTCTCTTCAGCAAACGGTGTTGGGAAAACTAGACAGCAGCATGTAAATCAATGAAGCTAGAACACTCCCTTACACCATACATAAAAATAAACTCAAAATGTATCAAAGACTTAAACATAAGACAAGATACAATAAACCTCCTAGAAGAAAATATAGGCAAAACATCTAACAATACATCTCAAAAATGTTCTCCTAGAACAGTCTACCCAAGCAATAGAAATAAAAGCAAGAATAAACAAATGGGACCTAATGAAAATTACAAGCTTCTGCACAGCAAAGGAAACCATAAGTAAAACAAAACGACAACCTACGGAATGGGAGAAAATTTTTGCAAATGAAACTGACAAAGGTTTGATCTCCAGAATATAAGCAGCTCACACGATTTAATAAGAAAAAAACAAACAACCCAATCCAAAAATGGACAGAAGACCTAAACAAGCAGTTCTCCAAGGAAGAAATACAAATGATCAATAGGCACATGAAAAAATGCTCAATATCACTAATAATCAGAGAAATGCAAATCAAAACTACAATGAGGTATCACCTCACACCAGTCAGAATGGCCATCATTCAAAAGTCCACAAATGACAAATGCTGGAGAGGCTGTGGAGAAAGGAGAACCCTCCTACACTGCTGGTGGGAATGCAGTTTGGTGCAGCCACTGTGGAAAACAGTATGGAGATTCCTCAAAAGACTAGGAATAGACTTACCATATGACCCAGGAATTCCACTCCTGGGTATATATCCAGAAGGGACCCTACTTCAGGATGACACCTGCACCCCAATGTTCATAGCAGCACTATTTACAATAGCCAAGACATGGAAACAGCCTAAATGTCCATCAACGGATGACTAGATAAGGAAGATGTGGTATATGGAATACTATTCAGCCATAAAAACTGACAACATAATGCCACTTGCAGCAACATGGATGTTCCTGGAGAATGTCATTCTAAGTGAAGTAAGCCAGAAAGAGAAAGAAAAATACCATATGAGATCGCTCATATGTGGAATCTAAAAACAAAAAACAAAAATACAAAACAGAAACAGACTCATACACATAGAATACAAACTTGTGGTTGCCAGGGGGATAGGGGGTGGGAAGGGACTGGGATTTCAAAATGTAGAACAGATAAACAAGATTGTACTGTGCAGCACAGGGACATATATACAGGATCTTGTGGTGGCTCACAGCGAAAGAGAATGTGACAATTAATGTATGTATATTCATGTATAACTGAAAAATTGTGCTCTACACTGGAATTTGACACAACATTGTAAAATGACTATAACTCAATAAAAAAATGTTTATATAAAATAAATAAATAAAAAATTGGTAATAAATAAATAAATAAAATGATTCTGGTACTTATGTGGATACAAAATAGATGCTGAGCATGCACAAGGTGCTTGGTTCAATTCACAGTACCTTCATGTGAAAAAAAAAGAGGGAGAGAGAAGGAAAAAAAAGAAAAAGCAAAAGAAACCAAAATAGATGGCTTTGAACACAACTGTTAAACAGTGGCTGGATCAAGGTCGAATCATAATGAATGTACGTTAAATGGTCTTAACTGTTTATTCCAACCCTCAATCAGTATTTGCCAAAGGATCACCTGGAATTTCCAGGTCTATTCCTCAGAGATTCTAAGTCAACAGGGGACAAAAAACAATAGGTTTCCTTCCTCTTTTCCTCTCTTACATAAGCATCCCAGATGATCTTGATTCCTATCAGGCAAGCTTGGGAAACCCCACCCTAGGTAACATCAAAAAATGTGGAAGTTCACAGTCTAGAAAGTGAGTCTGATTTCGAATGTAAGTATTTTATGTTCATACTGCTTAGAGGGGACAAAAACATTACAAGTCAACATGTGAGTCGACCACTTTTTTTTTTTAATGTGTGTATAAAGAGACAGAAGGCCAGGAGGTATACCAAGACGGTAGCTTTGTTTGGTGGGGTTCCAGGTTTTCTTTTTGGGGGGATCTTCATTCCACTGAGGATAAACAGAAAGCTTTGAGAGTGAGGTGGGGACACTGATTGTCTCCTGCACTGTCTTGGTGAAGATGAGCTATTGCAACTATTCAGGTTAGCTTGACAAATTCCTATGGATGTAGCAGACATCGTTTGAATTAGTCTTTAATCGTCAGGAACAGGTGAATGTTAGCTACTATTTATACTCCTTCAGTTGCTCTTGTGGGGCTTTCAAAGAAGAGTGCGAGAAGACTGTCGCTATGAAGGGCTCCGTGGCGAGGTGGATGAGGCTGAGGGATGGAGGGAGGAAGGAAGGAAGGAAGGAAAAGAAAGGAGGCTATTCATGGGCCCAACAGCTTGGCTTCTTTTATCTTAAACCAAAGTAATTTATTTATCTTCTCCATCATTAATTAGTTCTTCTGACATCCAAGAAGATGACAGCAAAATTCAAAAGAATACAGATCTATTTTGAAGTAAATTTCTATAAACTAAAATTCTCCTTTCTACTTTATAGGACTTACAAGTTTACTTACACTTTTTAAAGTGTTCCTAAACTTAAAAATGGTTAAGATGGTAAATTTTATGTTACTTATTTCTTACCATGATAATTTTAAAAAGAATTATGTATAAAAACAATTGAAATACAAAGGGAGGATAAGTGTGATAAGATATATTTAAATTCTTATATTCTTATTCATTTTAAAAGTAAGTGTTAAGGCTTTATTGTTTCTTAAGTATATTTTGTGTATAAAGGATAAATATATATTCCTCTCTGCATATACACAGAGAACTGTGTAATATATTTCTTTGTGTGTAAGGAAGAGTACATACAGAGAACTATGAGTAAGCCAGGGTTATGTAAAAAGAAGGAACTGTACCAAGAACAGGAAAAACTCATGAACCCTGATGGTCACGAAGTAATCAGGTAGAAAGAGGGTGTGATAATTTGTTACAAGATGAAGCATTAGTCAAATATCATCAAACAAAGGAAGAAGTTCCTTAAAGTCCAAAGATGAAAACAGAACACTATGTCCTTGGATTGATGTTGCAACAAGGCAGGGCACCCACTGACCCTAAATGACATTCCAAGATGACCAGTCACAGCGGGTCTACATTCTGGTTCCTCAGTTCACTCAATTCCTATAATACTGAAAAGTATTTACTTTCAAAAAAGGAATAAATGAAATGGGATCTCCTAAACCATATTCTAGAACAATAAAAGAGCATTAGTGGAAAAGTGAAACCTAAATAAAGTGTACAGTTTAACAGTAATGTAGCCACGTTAATTTCTTAGTTTTGACATGTACCGTGGTACATAAAATACTAACATTGAAGGAAGCTGGGCAAAGGCTATACTTTCCACATGATTTTTGCAACTTTTCTATACATCTAAAATTATTCCAAAATGCATAGTTTATTAAAGGGGGTGGGGAGCTTCATTCAGGATGTACCTACACACATAGGAACACAAAACTGAGCTGTAGGGATGTTCTGACAATAGCAACAGAGGGGAGTATACAAGAGTCATTGCAAACATAACCCAGAGAGAAGGGAGGAAGAAGTGACTGGAAGAGGAGCTGGGGGTGGCGTGCTGGGCGGGCATTCGGGAGGGCAGCACTCATAATGTCCTATTTTTTTTGACCTGGATTGGTGGCTGCACAGGTGTGTCCCTTTTATAATTCACTGGACTGTACTTTTTCCCTACATTACCCTTCAGTAAAAAAGAAGTTTAAATACACTTCACTATTACTGGTAAAGGTTAGAATGAAGAGAAGCTGTGTAAATAAATGAGATGCATATGGAGGGAAGAAAAAACCTGTAAAGGGCCAGTTATAACAATAACTATATAATACGTGTGAGATGTGCAGAGCTGGGAAGGATCTCGGAAATTATCAAATCCTGCCGTGGACAGTTCTTCATGCAGGTAGCCCTGGAGATCCTGATGCTGAGAGGCTCATGGGGCCCAGACGCCTGTATCTGAGCAAAATTCCTCAGGAGATTATGATGCACACCCAGATCACCAGTCCCGGCCCTCTAGACCTGTAGTCCACAGCCCAGCTGAGGCCCCTGTGATACTCTCATTCCCCCAGAGGGAAACCGCAGTGAGGTCGAATAACCTTAAAAGGCTTATCAAAGCTTTTTCTAGCATAATGGCTTTTTAACTCCATAAATAACACTGGGTTTTCCCAACATGGTTTGGATTTCATGCTTCCACAAAAACATCAATACATTTATTAGTATTTATTAAATAATGGCAGATCATTGATTCATATAATATTGAAGCCGGAAGACAACTAACCCACCTATTCTTTTTAAAGGTGAGGAAACCAATGCCAGAGACATGAATAACTTGTCACAAGTTTCTAGAACTCAATTCTTTTTCAGGGCAATAAGTTAAACTAGATTTCTTCCCCATGGTTACTCTCTGACTGGATGAACTAACACTACATAATAGCACTAGTTTATGACCTGGGTTCTTTCGTGTAGAATTTAGTTCATTGTGATTTCTATAAATGTTTCTGTTAAAACTAATTCTTGTTGAACAATAGCATGATGGCAAGTGAAAAGAAGACAACCAACAAAACTTCACTGAATACTGAAGTCAAGGTGCTCCCTTTTTAATGTGGGGTAAATTGTGTAAATCAAAGAGGAATTTAAGAAAATTTTTTTAGAAGTAACAATTTTAGGTAGGCAATTGTAAGGAAGATAACAATCATGCAAGCCAAGGCTACGTGATTCTTCCACAGGCCCCAAGGTGAGAGATCGATGCCCTGGTTTGCCAAAAATTCTTCGCCAGTACATCTGAAATTCAATAGGAAAAGAATATGACTTCATTCTTAGCATCTGTCAAATTTTACTTAATATAGTCACTGTTCCTTAAAGAAGCATATAGGTTACCAAGTCTTAAATAAATATCCCTTTATTTATAATAGGAAACAGTCATTGATACTTACAATTCTGCTAGACACCATGAAGCAACCTGCATATAACAGTTGAGTTAATCCTGAAAATAACCCTATGGGGTGGACATTATACACATTTAAAAGATGAGGAGACTAAGGTTTCCGGAACTTGGCCAAGTTCACAGACTCACACTTTGAACCAAGCTACCAGCCTCTCCAAATTCACTTGTTTTCAAGTCTGCGGTGCTGCTCACGTCAAAGAGCAGAAACATGTATTGAGTAATTTTCACTCAAAATGACAGGGAAAACTGCAGCTTTAGCAAATGAGATCCAAGGCCCTGATAAAGATGATCGGCACTCTTTGTAGAGCTCATTACACACATCAGCCACACAAAAGCACTCAGGCTGAGAATTCGGAAACGAGGCGAAAAGGTGAGTATGGGCTTCCTGCCAGAGCTGCCCTGTCAGCTCTCCCACCAAGCCTGGCATGAGCATCGCAGACACTGGGCCACAGGACGTCACCAGGAGGCCCAGTTGCCAGTTAAGTGTTCGCGGGAGCAGGAGAAGGGCAAGACGGAGCAGCCTCGCCACAGGCCAGAAAAGCAGCTGGTACTAAAAATAAAACCACATTTTATTGCCTGGTATCATTTTTGTGTGACTCTTGGAATTTAGCAGTTCCAAAAAAAAAGGTTGTACCCAGATCAAAAGAAAGGCAGTGGGTGGGATAAAGGAAGCTTCTCTTCACAGAGGTTTTTCTGGCAATACTTCAAAATAGCCATTTGTCCTGTTATATTAAGAATATTCTACTTGAATATTCATGAGATTTAGGATAGTAGCATTTTCTTTTCTCTCATTAATTAATGTATTAAAAATCGCACCATGAACAACAATCACCAAAAAGGAAAATGTTGATTTTAAAACAACACCTCTAATTTTATTATAATCTACATTTTTGTTTTATGGATATTATACCAAAAAAAAAAAAAGGATTTCCTTTTCAGCTTACTGAAATATGTATTTCTCTCTTTAGAGGATACACCCTTTGCTGGGTCAGTTTTGAAAAAAAAAACAACTGTGCAGACTTTGATTTCATGTTTCCTAAATGCAAGAGGAAGAGGCAAGTACCAGGACTGTGGCAGGAAAATGCTCACTCCCTTTCTGTTCCTCTGCCCTTTCAGCTCTTCCTGTGGGCCACGGGTTGGGCTTGCAGGAATCCCTAAGTTCATGGATCCACACCCTTCAAATAATCCATACAGTTCCAATACTGCTAAGGCCTTGCTATGATGTCAAAGCAGCTCATTTCAAACTCAGATGTTCTGAAAAAACAGAAACTCAAACCCACAATCTTAGCAGCAAGAGGATCTTTTAAAAAGGCCCCAAACAAACAAGTAACACAAAAGAAACATTTCTCCAACTAAAATATGATGTTGACCGTAATAGAATACCTCGGAGTTGTAGGACACTTTCATGTGCACAACTCACTTTAGAGATGAGAAAATTTAGGCTCAGAGAAGTCAGTGTCCCTGAAAGGACTCCCCAGCTCTAAGCCTGGTGGGGTTTCTGCATCACATCTCAACAGTAAGCAAACCCACTACGACGATGAACGCAAGAACGCAAACTTACATCGCAAAGCTACAGCTACTGTTTGCTGTTACATTGAGTCCTGGGCAGAAGTTTTGTCCCAGAAATTCATTGTGCTGCAAAGCCTGTAACACAAGGAGGAGCAGGGCAGGGAAAATAGTTTTACATTTCAAAAAGTTTCCAAAGAAGTATCACAACCCCATCCTCTGAATTTAATCTTCATTGTTATTTCTCAAAAATAAAAACCAAGCTTCATGTTCACTGTCTTTGTCACACCAAAGCAGCTAAAATTATTTTCCCTGGCAATCAAGAGGCCCAGGGTTAAGATTTTGGCTTCTAATACAAAGGGAGTTAAGTATTTGGCCAAGAGGGGAGACCTCTGGTTCTGTTCCCCATAGTCCTTTCCTTTTTCTCTCCCCAGTGTGATGACCCCAGAAACACTGTAATTAAAATGATACAGTGGTACTCAATGACAATTGGTAATTTATAGTAAGAATCTTTTGTATTGCTCTTGTTTATTCTCATCAAACCCAGTTCTCACAACATTGTAAAATGATTATAAATCAATAAAAAATGTTAAAAAAAAAAAAAAACCCAGTTCTAATTCTTGGGAGTTAGAGACATTTATACTACATTAAGGCATGGTTTTCTCTGGAGTTGATTAGCTGTCTAAAGCCAATAGTGGCTATGAGAATTACATGGTCTTCGTTTTTCTTCTAATTTTCCTTTCGATTTAAAATACGTATTCTAGGCTCCCATCCTCTCATTAATTTCCTTACTGAACTGAAACACTGTTATTTTTTCACATCAATTAGTCGCTCTTTCTCCTTCACCATGAGTTATCTCCCCACCCATTACCTTCCTCCAATAACCGGGTGACTGGGGAGATGCCCAGTGATTCCCAAGGTGACCCAAGGCTTAATAACATGAAACTCTACTTCATTCTCGGAAAACCTGCACAGCTCGTGGCTGGGGACGTGAGGTGGTTAGTCGTTATTTTGGCCGTTCCCAACACGGGAACAATGAACTGGTCACAGTGACAAGAAGAACGTACCGTATAGCCATATCGAGGAATGCTGAAGTACTGAAGCCACGAGAGCCAAGGTGCAATGGTTCTGAGATTCACCAACAGCCCTGAAAATATCTACAAAAAGCAAATTCCAAGAATCAGAACTGGTGAAGTGATTTCATGAAGAATTCTAGCAAGCACCCTCCTTAAGTCCCCACAGCCTTGTAACCACTTCTGCCAAGGCCAACTCTTTCTTGAAATTCTGTCCACTACCCTGGAGATGTAGCATACCCTCTTGGTATGTGTATACCTCTCGAGAGCTGGGGCTGTTTAAGATTCTAAAGGAGTGACAATATATCTATAATATAAATTTCATTTAATTGGGAGATCTTTAATTGCTGAGGCTTTCACTTTCTCTGTAACTGCACACAATGGAAGGTCAGTATGTACTGACTGTTCCAGTGATACAACCACTGTATGTTCCCACCAGTAAACATACCAGAACATACCCTGAGCATCTCATGCCCCTATTTCCATAACACAGTAATATTTATTTACAAGGGTTTGCACTCTATCTCTGCATGGTGTTAGGAATAATTTGGGGTTCAGAATGCATGCTTAAAATAACCCAAAGCCTGGAACTGATACATAGCATAATGTGGTAAAGCAAAGCATAAAACATGATCAGTATCTTCATTTAAAGCTACAAAAAAGCAGTATTGCGATGGAGATGAAGGATCACTCCAGCAAGAGAAGGCTACATAAGAAGAGGTTCACATAAAACTTTTCCTAACTGGCACAAGGCATGCTGGCATGGGCGTAACAATGACAATATTCCTGGTGTGACTACAGATTTTTAAGCTTGACCCAACCTAGTGCTTAATACATAATGCACAGCATTGCTGAGTAAAGTACAGTCTTATAACTGATTTTTAAAGTTCTACATACAAACCCTTAAATAACAATAAATCAAAGCATCTAATAATACCAAACAAAACATTTTTATATTTGAACAACATCTTATTTATTGAATGACATTATAGAAAATACACATGAAGCTTATCATTTTCTCAATAATGTTTAGATTCGTAGCTTTCAAACTCAGAAATGGAAGAATTAAACTTTGGTAAGAGTCTGTGCTAATTACCTATCAGTTAAATATATGTGATCTTACCCTAGCAGAAAAGGTATGTGTATTAAGTAAATAGGCTACACATTCCTGTTTGCTCAGTGTTGGTGGGAAATGTGGTAGCTGGTTCCCTTCACTTGCAGATTCACTTCTGTGTTCACAAAACTTAGGACCATGTGAGGTTAGGATTAAGTAAATGTTTAAAAAAGGTAAGCAGAAATATATTGATATAAGGGAATGTCAGGAACCCAGAAAGGAGGGGTCCTAGTACTGGAATTTTTCAGTATTTTTTTAAACACTCCTTTTCAAAATACAAGAGAGACCCAAGACAGACCCATGCCATATACTGCTCTATTCTCATGCAGTTTAGCTTCTCCCTTGGAGAGCAGCAGATTCAACCCAACCAGCTGCTGGCGAAACAAGCCAGCAGTCCTCTCACATCAGCACAAAACTCAGACAATGAACCTGTCATTTTAAAACCTGTTTACAATTTGAAAAAGCAAAATTTTTCTGGTTTTTAAAGTTCCAATTTATCAAGCTTTCACGATATGTCACTGAGAGGTATATTTTAAAAGCTCATCTGTAATGACACATTGACTAAGATTATAATAACCATGTTAGAACAGTAGCAAAAAAGGCTGGATAAGATCAAGAAAGAGCTGGTACGTTCCCTAATAATATAAGCTATACTTCAGTATAGGGCTTCCTGACAGCAGGAAACCTCAAAGCAGATTTTACATGACAGGTGAATCTGCAGAAAGGAATGAGGAAAAATAATTACATCTCAGGGAAGCACAGTTCCTACTCACCATCATAAACACAAAACAGATGGTCATGAGAAGTGTTGCTACGGAGACCACGCTCTGACCTGCTGCTATGGCCAGTGCCATAGAACTGGCCGCATACGCCACCATCATCAGGGTAAACATCATGATAAAGAAGGCCTCCACCACTGGTTTCAGTCCTTAGTCAGGAAGAAAAGAGGGGGTTAATCCAACAGCCTAGGTCACTGTCTATCAGGGATTGTTTATTATGTAAATAACACCATAATATTTTGAGAAACCAGTATCAGAATGAAAAAAAATTTCATCCTCTATCCAACCAACCTGTGTCACCAATTTCACTGTTTTCCCCGATATAACTGTACCAAGTTATACGGTTTTCTTTTTCACACTCACTGCATAAGCATGGAAGGCTCTGGCTTCTTTGTTTGTAATTAACAACTTCTGAGTGCCTGAGATGGAGAGCTGCAGGCAACACAACTGGACACAATTCTTCTGCCTCCTCTTCTCACGAGGAAACTTGCCAAGAGCACACTCATTTTCCCCAGACATCACCCCATTACTCACTGTTTGCTGTAACTGCGTTACTGAAGATACCGGGAAGGTCAGGACTACCTGACCTCCCAGTGGTTTTAACGTCTGGGGGAGTGTATCCATAATTCAAGTCTCCCAAGACAAATCACCCTACAACTCTGAGATTGAGGATGGGGTTAAATTAAGCTTCATAAAACTGCTTTATAAACTAAAATGGGCTAACATTATGGGTCATACAAAAATTTGCAGATTTTGCAAGAGCCATAAGAATACTATAGAGTAGATAGGAATTTGAGGACCTAGGTTCTATGCCTAATTCTTTATGACACATCTCTTATTTGTAAAATGGAAGTTTAAACTCAATCAGTAATGCTTTGTCAAAAAAACTATATTTTGGGGGGAGTGTGTGTGTGACATATATGGAAATTCTGATGTAATGAGCCTGGGGTATAGCCTCAACATAATGCATAAATCAATCTGTCTACATCTATCAAACAAATACTTTTATTAAACCAGTAAGCTCCAGAAGTCACCATCTTTCACTGTCTTTGTACACATACACAAATAAAAAAGAAATAGATAAGTAATAAATACCCCAGCTCCAGCCTCCTCCAACACAGGGTCAAATAGTTTTATGAATAATTTCCATGTTGTATATGACACACAGTATCCCTATAAAATACAGTTTTATAAACAGTTTTAAAAGCTACTTTGGGAAAAGTCTTGACAAAAATCCCCTCCGAGAACAGTTATTTGAGAGCATACATAATGACTGGATGCTTCCTTTCTCATGGCTTTCTTTACCGTTTTGAGAACCAAAGCCCGCTTGCAAAAAGTCCCCTCATCTCCAAGACTAAAGACACATACCTTCTGTCCCGTGGCTTACCTAACATGAAGTACGTTATACAAGTAAATATGATGCTTGGCAACATCCTCATAGGTAGAAAATCAGACAACAGTTTTCCAAAGAAATAAGATGACACTCTGTAGTATCCACTGATATATTCATGTCTAAAAGCAAAAATTCATATCACACACCCTCCATTAGTTTAAGAAGGCACAGACCAGAAGATTAAACCACCTGCTATACAGACTTCTGCTGCCCCCAGGGGTCTAACAACTACAGCTTCCACATCCACGAGGCCCACCCACCACCCTTCATCCCTGTCGGCATCTTTTTCTTTTTTAATTGAAGTACAGTCAGTTACAGTGTGTCAATTTCTGGTGTACAGCACAATGTCCCAGTCATGCATATACAAACATATATTTGTTTTCATATTCTTTTTCGTTAAAAGTTATTACAAGACATTGAACATAGTTCCCTGTGCTCTACAGCAGAAAGTTTTTTAAAAATCTATTTTTATACATAGTGGCTAACACTTGTAAATCTCAAACTCCCAAATTTATCCCTTCCCATCCCCTTCTTGTCAGCATCTTAAGTGTGCGCCTCCTCTGAGCCCCACAAAGCTCTGGGCAGTGACTCCTCGTCTCACTATCGAACTCCCTCCCGATGCGCCCAGTCTGCATCCTGAACACCCGCTCCAGGTGGGCAGGCTCTGCATCTCCTCCCTGTCCCAGCACCAGCTCTCCTTGAAGGCCAACACTTCTCTAGCTGAGCTTGGTGGGCGGAGGGGCTTTTCTCTCCCTACTTCTAATCATGAAGAAGGTGGCGTTGCTCTTCCCTGAGCCTCAAGTGCAGCTCTGGACCACTGACCTCGTTTTACTTCTCCCACTCTCATGATAAAAAAAAGGAAAATGGCGCTTCTTTCCGTGATCATGACTGCCAACCACGCACCCATCAGCTACCAAATCCTACTCTCTCCCCTCTGAAGTTCTAGATCCCTCCTCTTCCTGAGGGCTTCCTCCTGTAATTTCAAATTATTCCATCAATATCTTCATTCTTTCTCTAAGGATTCCTTTCCTCAACATGTAAATATGTAAGTCTCTTTCAACTTTGAAAAACACAAACAAAACAGCCCATCTTTATTTTAAGGCTGCCTTCTGGCTTCTTCCATTCGCCCTTCCGTCGTGGGCTAACCTTCTTGCTCAACTTTACCTCCTCCTTTGAATTTACTGTTCAATCCGCTCCCTTCTCTCTACCAAGCCCCTTGTGAAGGTCATCATGGCTTCTTATTTGCTAAAAACAAAAGATCCCCTGCAGCCTCTTTACTGCTTGCTTTCTTTGCAGCACTTGGATTTGCAGGCTCTGCTCTAATCTTGAAACTCCTTTTTCCCTTGGTATCAGGCCCCACATGCTCAAGATTTTCCTCCCTGGCTCTGGTTGCTCTTTTTCAATCAACATGGATAATCCCCAGGAACCCAGGCACAGCCTAATTCAGGATGTGACCAGCTTGACCAACAGTGCCCTTCCTGAAACAGAGACCCACTCACATGAAGAGCTTCTTCTCGACCACCAGGAGCTCCACGGCCGACACACTGCTGAAACACTGGTTGGTTGTCAAGAAGAAGAGCACCCCAGCTCTGTGATGAGAGAAGGGGAACAAAGGCATTGCCATCGATTAAACAGTCTTAAATCATCTCTCTACCTGCAAAACTCTTCCCTCAAATGATATCTTAACATATGACACACACAAAAAAATACATGTTCTGGTTAAAATGGAGGGAAATATGAACCCCATTAGGTCTCCCCCAACCCCTGCATCTCCAGAGTAGTACCCTTGGGGCTCCATATATCACAGCTTGAAATTCACAGTCCTGGGTTGCTATGGATTGAACTGGATTCTCTCAAAACTCCTGTGCGGAAGCCCTAACCTTCAATGCAGTGATACTTAGAGATGGTGTCTTTGGGAGGTTGTTAGGTTTAGACGAGGTCACGAGGGTGGGGCCCCACAATGAATTAGTGCCCTTAGAATAGAAGGGAGAGTCACCAGAGCTCTTGCTCTGCCGTCCAAGGACTCAGCAAGGAGGAGCAAATTAGAAGAGGGCCCTCTTCAGAACCCAACCTTGTTGGCAACCTGACCTCCAGAACTGCAGAAGTATATTTCTGTGCTTTAAGCCGCCCAGTCTGTGATTCTCTGGCACAGTCTGTGGACCAAGCTGATGATTAAACAGACCATAAAAATACTATCACCTTGGATTTTAACTAACAAACCTCTAAGTACTGTGCCTAATGTATGAACAGAGAAACAGTGAGCCAAATAAAGCTTGCCAAGGTTAAAAACCTCTGTTAGCCACTTTTTTAAAAGTTGAATAAAGAAGAAACAAAGACAGAAGGAGGCAAGAGAAAGACAGTGGAGGGAAACCTCAACTGACACCTCACTGTACAGATCCACCTCACAACCATCAGAACAGCCTTGGTGTTCTCCTTGAAAACTCATTGCCAACAGGGTTTCTTCCCAGTGGGCTCAAAAAAGAAAACAAAGGAATGCTCATAAAGGAAAAATTAATCTGTGCACCTGTAAGAAAAGGAAGATTATTAATGCTTCTCTCTCAGTAAAATAACTGAAGTTCGAAAAGGAAAAGTACTCAGTTAATCTACACTTTGAGAGAAAAATGATTTCTATGAATGCACGCCAACATTCCTGAAACAGTGTCGGGCTTTCCTTCCTAACCAAACAGTTCAATTGACATTGAGGATGTGAGTTGGAACTGAAAGAGATAAAGTGGCATGTCACTTAAATGACACACATGTAAGAGAATTTAAAAAATGTAAACCCAAAGTGTGTAAATGTCCAAAAGAAGAGTCCATAGATACTTGGTAATTGTTTTTAACACTCCCCCAAGTAAAGGAGTTAGGGAACAGGCTGTTTTAAAAGTGAATGTTTATGCAATAATGAATAAATGGAAAACACCCAGGCCTACACACAAGCACCAATGCTACTTTCTGCACACAAATAAGCCTAATATCAATGTGAAAGCTAATTTCAGAAATGTGGGGCAATTCGGCTCAACATGTTAAGTCTTACATCTAACAGTACAATAATGTTCCTAATGATTTTAAACCTGGAGATAGTGAAATTCCCTCTAAATCATAAGATAATTTATTTTATAGTAAAGAGTTTTTATTGATAAAGAATTTGATGTATTCTAGTACTTTCCAAGGTGGTAATTCATGTCGGTAGTGTCTACTTATGGATCATAAAAATTCTTTAAATACCTTTTCTTTTAATAGACGTTAATCTGTTTAACTCTCATCTCCTCAGTTTTATAAGGTGTCGTTAGGTCAAAGAAGCTGTCATTCTACCCATGATTATACAGGTTAGGGAAAGAGCAAAGAAAGCATCTCTCTGGAATAATTCATTCCTCAAAAAGAGAACCAAACCACACTGGCCTCCAGAGCAATTTCAAATGATTTAAAAAAAAAAAATTGGTGGCAAGCTTACGTCAAAAATAAAAATGAAAATAACTCCAATGCTCTATTTCTCCAGAAAACATGTGAAGAAACAGCTCACGCTCTTCTTTATTTCTCTGGAGTCTTCTACCAAGAGCTTGGATGAACAGATCTCCAGTTCCTCTCTAAAATTCCAGTTGAGGGCAGGTTTCCCAATAGCTTTTCCCAAATGCTTCCCTCAGCACAGAATACCCACAGCTCTAGATCCTGTGGTACATACTCTGTGATTCAAGAAAATATGGCATCTACAAAGGGTACAATCGGGCAATTCCTAGCAAGTTTGGAATTAAGCCAGAGAGCAACTCTGCCCTCGGGGAAGGTGAAAAGAAAAAGCAATGACATAACTCCGGGGGAAAAAGCCCCAGTAACTGTCTCACCATATGATCCCACACAGGAGATACCTTACTCCACCTGAATGAGAACTGACTTCTATGTTTCCTCTTTCTTTCACAAACAATCCCCCTTTCCAGACAAAATAGATTCAACTTAAGGTGCCACAACTCCACCGAGCAGTGAGATGGGGGGCTAACACCACCCCTACTCTGGCGGGGAGGGTAACCTGAGACCCCAGGTGTACAGCGTGGGGGACACTGCCAGGCCCAGGGCAGTTCTCAATACACAAAGCCAAGGAGAAGTCAGCAGCTCCCACATTGCTCAGCACCTCCGTTCAGAGCATGCTACAGCCATTACAAAGTCTCATCAGGAAACAAGTTTTATGGGCATGGTATGACTGAAACCAGGTAAGGAAAATTAACTTAAGTACTAACCATACAACAGTTAGAAAAAACTGACTCCCAACCACCTCCCCATGTCAAACAAATCAAAAATTAAAAAGGAAATTGACTCACAGGCAACAAAAGAAAAATATAGATAAAATGAGCTATGTCAAATTAAAAATAGATAAACTGGGCTATGTCAAACTTCAAAACTTTTGTGCATCAAAGGACGTTACCAACAGAGTGAAAAAACAATCCACAGAATGGCAGAAAATATTTGCAAATTTATATCTGATAAGGGGTTAATACCTAGAATATATAAAGAAGTTTCACAGCTCAACAATTTTTTTAATCCAATTGGGAAATGAGTAAAGAATTTCAATAGATATTCTTCCAAAGAAGATACACAAATGAACAATATGTACATGAAAAGATGCTCAATGATAATCATTAGGGAAATACAAATCAAAACCACAATGAGATACCACTTCACTCCAATTAGGGTGGCTATTACATACATACATATATATATGTATATATATGAAACAAAAACAGGAAAAACCAGAAAATAATAAGTGTGGCAAGGTTCAGGAGAAACTGAAACCCTGTGCACTTGTGGCAGAAATGCAAAATGGTGCAGCTGCTGTAAAAGATAGGATGGCAGTTCCTCAAAGAATCAACAGAATTACTAAATGATCCAAAAATCCCACTTCTGGGTATATACTCAAAAGAACTGAAAGCAAGGATTCAAACAGGTATTATTTGTGTACTCATGTTCCTAGCAGCATTATTCACAACAGCCAAAAGGTAGAAACAAGTGTCCATAGACAGATAAACTTATGGACAACATGTGGCCTATCCATACAGTGAAATAGTATTCAGCCTTGAAAAATAAAAATTTCTGACACATGCTCCAACATGGATGAACCTTGAAGATACTACGCTAAGGAAAACAAGCCAGTCACCAAAGGACAAATACTCTATGAGTCCACTTATATGAGGTACCTAGAATAGTTAAAACCAGAGACAAAGTATAATGGTGGTTTCCAGGGGCTGGGGAAAGGAGGAATGGGGTGTTGGTGTCCAATGGGTACAGAGATTCAGTTTGGGAAGATGGAAAAAGTTCCAGGGCTGGATGGTGGGGATGGTTGCACAATAATGTGAATGTGATTAATGCCACTGAATTATACACTTAAAGTTGGTTTACAGGGTAAATTTTATGTTCTGTGTATTTTAACCATTGTATATATACACATGAATATGAAAACTAACTCCTCCATTTGGCTTTCAATTCATTTACTTATCCTACTGCTCAATTTACCCTGTGCTTGTCTCAAATTCATATTTTTAATGGATTTTCAAAAGCTTAGAAAAAAAAGTAATAGCACTTTCTCAAAATCAGGACCCAAATTTACTCACCTGTTCTGGATTCCTGTAGGATCATGTTTCAGGTCATAGAAAATGGCACCTATAACCAGTCCCAGGATGGCTGTTACAATGATCTTTTCCAAAAAAAAAAAAAAAAAAAGAGAGAGTTTCAATTAAAGGTAAAAACTTAACAAACCATTTAGTATTCAAATGTATCTGGCTCCACAATCAAATCCCTCCACTGATGTAGATATTTTAAATGGCCTTGCCAGAGTCTTTGTGAAAACAGAAAGCAATGCATGTTATTTAGACTGCTTTTTAAATTAAAATAAAACAATTCATCTGTGTGCTGGGAAGACTGACAAGAGAACAAAAGAGAAAAGCCAAGATTCCTCCCAGTGCTTGACCAGGCACCGCCAGTTCATGGTCCAGTTCAGGCTATGGGGACTGGAAAGGCCATATAGTGTCGCAGAACAACACAAGTACCTAGCAAAGTAGTCTGGGGTATAAAATAAAGTCCAAATGGCTCAGAGCTCTGGCCTGAACTCTTAACCTTTGTGCCAGTGAACATGCACAGTTTGATATTTCAAGAGGTTCCAGTAAAAACAGGATATCTTTACTCTTAACATGAAAAATAAATAAAAATTTAAAAAAATTTAAAGCACGCATGAAAAAATTCTAACAATGGAATTTTGCACAATAAGGAAGTAGGGGTAAGCTGGGGCCCACCCATCTGACCTGGGGACAGTCTATGCCTGTGCTGGAAAAGTGCATTGTCACTGTCACCAAAGCATTCAGCCAGCTGTCTCTGAGGACACCCAAGTGCTTCAATTACCAATGCTCCTGTCACTGCCTTTCCAGCAACCTCAGTCCATAGGGCCTACAGTCAACAGCAGAACTTAGCTGCCCATTCTCTGCTACTCTCACCAACCTTCACTCACTCAGTCTCTTTGATGACTCCTAAGAAGACTAGATGAACATCACTTCTGTTTTTAAGACTGATAAAATGTCTCTTAAGAACACTTCTATAAGCGAAGGGTTAAGGGTTATATTATACTTTATTCAAGGAAATTCTACTTATTGTACTTTTAAATTAAATTTTATTAAATATATTAAATATAAATATATAAGAAATGATAATCTTAAAAAAATACAATATCCCACCATGTATCTTGGAATCTCCAAAGTTAAAAAAACAAAACAAAACAAAACAAAACAACAACTCATTACTACAACTGTTCAATAGTATTAAAACTTGTAAAATAACTTATAAAGATACTTTTGGCTGAAGCAAACAAAACTGGAAAACAGGATCATGATCTGTGAAGACTAGTTTGTGAAGATCAGAGTCTGGAAAAAGTATGATTAGAGATGTCCTTAAAAAAATGCCTAAAAAGACAGTCAGATATTTGAAAAAAATCTATTACCCTGGCATATATTAATTAGCTTAAAAATATAAATAATAATGACTCCATCAGCACGCGTGCCTGCACACGTGTACAAGCCCATGCTTTCACACCGTATAACTCTAAGAATATTCAGACTTTTAAAACTGGACACTCCACATGCTTTGTTTCTTTTGCATTCAAACTTGGTAACTTACATTAACAGACTGTCAGGACTATTATTAAGATGCTTCCTAAGGGTTTCAAAGTTCTAAAAGTATCTTCAAAGAAAAATTTTAAACACATTGACAAAATGATCAATCTCACAATTTTGTCATGCTTTTATAAAGTGTGCCTATTTATACCTTCTTGCATTAAGGCAAAGAAAATAAACAGGAAAACTAAACATTGCTCACTGGAGCAAAGACATCCTATCTACAAGTTCTGTGCACTTGGCTTCTTCTGAACAAAAGGGAGAGAAAAAAGAAATTCCCTAAATATGTCATTCTGTCTTTGTTCAAATGTGTTTACCAACATTTTCTCAAGGTGAATTCTGAAGGATGTTTATGGCCATCACTGAAAAAATTAATCCACAGTCAAATGTTAAACGTGCTAATAGAAACAATGAATCTCCAAGAACTATGATAAGGTTTTCCAAATTGATTGTACAGTCAGAAAAACTTTGGCACACTAAATGGACATTAAATCTTCCTATACAGATAATCCATTCATTCCAAGACCTTCCAAAGATAACCTCTGGTTAAATGCATTTTCAGAGGCAAAGTCTGACTTACGTAAATGACTAGTTCAAACCTAATTATGGCTATAAGACTAGCTGTACAAGGCTTGTCAACAGGAAGCCATAAAACATTTTAATAGCTCCACATTTAAACACTTAGAGCAGTAAAAGACACATTCACAAGATTAAAAAACCCTAAATTAAAAGTCACCAAGCTATGGCCCCCAGGCCAAACAGGGCCTCTCCCCTATTTCTGGTCAGCCCATGAGCTAAGAACACTTTTTACCATTTTTTTAATGGTTGGGAAAAAAGCAACAAGAATAATATTTCTTGCCCCATGAAATTTATATACAATTTAAATTTCAGTGTCCATGAATAAAGTTTTATTGGAACACAGCATGTTCCCTTCTTTTAATGTATTATTTTTGGCTGCTTTCTTGCTAAAATGGCAGAAATGACTACCTGAGACAAAGACCACTGACCTACAGAGCCTTGAGTATTTACTCTCTGACCTTTTACAGAAAAGGTTGCCTACCCCTGTCTTAAGCTAACATTCTAGTATTGACATATCTGAAAAAGAGTTTCCCCGCTACAGGCAGATACCCAGGGAGACGTAAGGCTCTGTCCTTGTCCTGTGAGATTGCCACTGCCCTGAACATAGCTGGGATTCCTCTTGAGCTCACTGAGGAGGCAAGTAAGCTGAACACGCAACCTGGAGGCACGAGGCCTGTTTGCATCTGTGAAGGAAGGCTAGCACCTGAAAGATGCAGAAAGCTGGTGTCCTGTTAGAAACAGCTCCACATTCTAATCACCCCTGCCTAGAACTACCACATAGACTCGTCCCTTCGTATCCGCAGGTCACTGGTTCCAGGATCCCCACCGATATCGAAATCCACAGATGCTCAAGACCCTTCTATGAACCAAGATGTACAGTCAGTCCTACACATGCATGAGCTCCGCCAACCTCAGTGTGTAAGGAATACACAGATACCGAGGGGGCTGGCTGTACATGACTTGGACAAGACACATCTAAACCATTTTTAGAGGCAAGAGAAATTTATTTTCCAAATAAAAAAAATATAATGCATAACTCACACTAAAGAATCAACTGCATTGTATCATCTCACTGTTGAATGATGGGTACCCATGTTGACCTTTGTTACAGCACTTGTTCCACAATGACATCAAATCTACTCTAAAAGAATAAAACCTTACCTTTGAGTGATGGGACACAAAAGTGCTCATGTTCTGATGGATACACCAAATAACAAGTACAAAACTGGAGCAACTAGCAGTACATCTCAAAGAGGAATATAAGGTCTCGGCATGAAAACTTAGAAGGCAACAGCAGTGAAGTATGAAAACTATGGCACGTGTGGTAAGAAGTCAGTAATATTCCATTAGATCCAACAACATGCCATCTTTTAGTACTCAACAGAAATGCAATAATGCAATAAATGATAATAAAATCAACCACCCACCAAATAACTGGTTAAACTGACTTTCTTAAAAAGGATGGACCAATGAACTGGGAATATGAGGGTTTGGGGTGACAGAGGGCTTAAGAATAACAGAAAAATCATAAAGGAGTCATCATCAACTCCTATCAACCAAAAGAGAAAAAGAACACTAGATCATCTTCATTAAGAGAAAGTTAGTCTGATAGTGAATAGCCTTACCGAACAGAATTCAAGTTGGCTTACTACCTTTGTGTTAATTGCAAACTGTTTTAGGTATCTAGTTCCCTCCTAAGATGAGAACACCTAAATGAAGAAGGCCAGTTATAAGAAACAGCAATTGCACACAGGCTCTTCCTGCAGACAGCAGTTGGCCCTACTGTCTTCAGGGACATTCAGTGACATCCAGCTGAAGGCTTCCCCGGCCACCAGATGCAAAATGCAGACCTACCCCTTTCCTTCCTCTCCCTCCTCCTCCATCTCCTCTCCTTCTCTCTGTCTCTCCTCCTTTCTCCATTTCTCTGCCTAAACCCTTTTCACAGTCTCTTTTACCATCTGGCATGCTATACATTTTACATCTATATGAATTTATCATCTGTCTCTCCTCACAAGAAAGTAAGCTCCATGAAAACAGGGATTTTATTTTTGCCCACTTCGTTCACTGCTGTCCACAAGCTCCAAACTGCAGCATGTGATCAGTGAGAACTTGCTGGATGCATCAGGAAGTGAATGTACACAGCCACCAGAAAACCCCAAATGTGGCCAAACATTTCCTTCACTTCACAATTTTTGAAAAAAAATTTTTTTTCTGCAAAGATTATCCATCACAGCTTGTCTAAATCAACAAAAATCCTGAATTAGGCAGTCCAAAAAAAAAAAAAACCCACTGAAAAAAAAAGTCTTCTATAAGCAGAAACTCGATTGTGTTTACTTGTTTCTATATCCCAGATGGAATGGGGATCAATAAATGACAGGGTGTGTTGAAGATAACATAATCCTAAAACAGATTCTATCAGAACCCCCTGTCCCCACGTATTTCACAGCACAATCAGAAGACTCTGCCAGGTTACCTGAGCTATAGAAGCCTGAGGATTACCCAGTAAGTTTTTGAAAGAACGCCTGGAAATCCACTTGAGCTGATGACAAAAGGAGGTAGCATAGGTGATCTCCTTGTAGGCAAGACTCTTCTTCTTTTTCGGACCTACTGAGAACTGATCTAACTCAACTTTGGTTTCTCTGAAGAAGGAGGAGTTGACATAAAACTCAGCTAATTTATCTATGAGTGGGGTATCTTTCTTGGCAGGCGCTTCAGTCTCCTTGGCTTTGGAAGAAAAGTGGATAAAGAAGGGAAACATTATTAACACTTTTTTGAAACCTCTTTCTTAGATTCTTCCCTAGCACCTTAATTCTAAAGCTTGAGTATAAAAAATTATGAGATCTGTCATTGCTTTACAAATGAGAAGAATACAGTAAACTGGCCTACTTCTATAAACTTATGGATACCACTGACCTTTTCTTAACTATAATGTTCGGATCCTAATTCTTTTAAAATAGACTTCTCACCACACAGAGTTATAATTCCTAATAAAAAAAAAAAAACCTGGTTCTTGCTTTTTTCCAATGTGCAAATGCATAAATTGCCAAGTTTCTTATTTCAAAACAGTACACAGTTGGCCCTCTGTATCCACAGATGTGGAACCCAGGGATAGGGAGGGCCTCCTGTAAGGGACTCGAGCACTGTAGTATCTGCAGGGGGTCCTGGAATCAACTCCCCATGGATACCATGTGTAAACAATGGGCTTTTTTTTTAAATGGGAACTCCCCTTAGAGCTGACACTACCATACAAATGCTCATTTATAAATTAAGTCAAAAACACAGCACTCAGAGACAATAAAATCTGTGTTAACTGATGCTATTAGAGATTGAATGTCTGTGTGCCTCCAAAATTCATATGCTGAAACCCAGTTCCCAATGTGATGGTATCTGAAGGCAAGGCCTTTGAGAGATGATTAGGTCATGAGGGTGGAGCCTTCATGAGTGGGATTAGCACCCTTATCAAAGAGACCCCAGAGAGCTCCCCTACAACTTCCACCATGTAAGGAGGCAATGGGAAATGAGATGGTCGCCCATCTATGAACCAGGAAGCAGGGCCTCAACAGAGACCAAATCTGCTGGCATCTTGATCTTGGACTTCCAGCCTCCAAAACTATGAGAAATAAAGGTTTGTTGTTTAAGCCACCTAGTCTACAGTATTTTTGTTACAGCAGCCAAACAAGCTAGGACAACTTGTATCAGAGGATGGCATTAATAGAAATTCACACAGCCACGTTTTAATGAGCTACCACATTGCTAAACTTCAGCCAACTCAATTAGGCAATAATCTGCGACTCTTAACAGATTTGCATACCTTCACCATCTCTGTCCTCTCTGTTTAGCACCACAGCAGAGGAGTCTCCATTAATGACATCCAGGAAGAAGTCTGCAGGGTTATTATAGGGCTCACAATGGTAACCTGCAAAAGAAAGTAACTCAGATACACAAACCTGATAGTCTTAGGAAATAAAGACTTTCAAGGGATGAGGGAGGGACGCCTGGGGAGACAGAATCTAACAATTTCTCCCTCACCTTCCTTCTCTCTTCTCCTCTCATTAATTTACCTTTTCCTTTTATATATTCAATCACACTATATTTCAACAATTCTCTATCCTGGCAAAATAACACACTCCCAACCACTTGGATTCTCAGAAATCTTCTGTTGGTGCTTGGTGCTTACCCATCCTAATTCACGAGACCTGAAACAGCTATCAATATGATCTGGTGCTTATCAGAACTTCTTCAAAAACTTAAATCTAGGTGCAAGGAAAAAAAATAAGTTGAAAAAAAAAAAGCAGTAGCAGAACGAATGCTCTTTATAGCAAGGCAACAAGCAAAGCCAACTAAGGCACAGCAGGACTGTGTTTGGGAGAGGCCTGGGGGTATGTTCTGTTTCCCAGCTCACTTGGGGACTGCCAAAACGCCAGTACCCACCTAGCAATGAATGCTTCTGCCTCTACTAAATTCAGGTACAAGTGGTCACCCGCCATAATTCCAATATAGAGAACCAATCACCAGAGCAGCATTCTCAGAAGAATGTGGCTGGGACAGCACAGCTCACCACTTATCTCAACTTCTTGTAGCATGACCATCTGAACTCAGCCTAGCCTGGAGACTGACTCTTGGGTTCATCTCCTCTAAACTCCCTACACCTATGTGTGCTTCTTAAGTTTAAATGATAAAGTAAACAAAAACATTTTAAAAGATGGCCAACAAATATTTAAAACTACATTTGAAGTCATGGAGCACCATCCAAGTACCTCTAAAGTGAAGAAGATTGCATAAGTCATAAAAAATTAAATATTTCCATTTAAAATAGAACCACACATGTAGAATAGATAAACAAGATTATACTGCATAGCACAGGGAAATATATACAAGATCTTCTGGTAGCTTACGGAGAAAAAAAATATGACAATGAATATATATGTATGTTCATGTATAACTGAAAAATTGTGCTCTACACTGTAATTTGACACAACATTGTAAAATGACTATAACTCATTAAAAAATGTTCTAAAAAAATAAAATAAAATAGAACCAGGCAGTCCAGAACCATCAGAAATGTTGGCACATTGAAGTCAGGCTTAAAACTAACCATTATACTGACAGGTAAGTCACACACATCCTAAATCTGCAACCTAATATTACCAGAAAATTAAGCATCATCTCCGTGAACCCCCACCAACATAGCTCAACATCCCACGCAAGAGGAAAAAATGATGAGCCCTGCTCTGTATTATGGTCAAGAAGACAAACAATCTGGGGACATCAGGCCTTTCCAAAAGTATTCACCAGACAGATAACTGGCTATGAGGCCAATATATTCACTGAACTGTTAGAAAAGGTCACCAGAACTGGGAAGGAGAACAGATACAGACCCAGTAGAAAAACTCATGCACACACACATGTACACACACTCAAACAGGACAGAAAAAGCGAACTAAATAACAAGCTGGTGCTTCAAAGTGAAGAAAAATTCCAGCACCAAACTAACTACAGCTGTTTTGGAGTGGTGGAACCCACGGTACATCTACTCAAAGATCACAGCACTCCCATCAACCCCTTTGACCTCTTATAGGATTCTATTAAGGAAGGATCTTACTGCATGAAAAAGTCAACCATACCGATGGATTCAAAGTACCCCAAGGCCTCCTGAGCAGGCCCGTGGAACATGAGTCTTCCTGAGGCCAACAAGGTGAGGCTGTCAAACAGCTTGAAGATGGAGTAGCGAGGCTGATGAATGGAGAAGATGATTGTCCGTCCTTGCTTAGACATCCTAAGTTAGAAGTGAGAAGATAACGAGTCATTAAACATTGGAAACTTGCATTCCTTGGCAAAATACTTTATTATTCCTACCTTTAGTTCATTTGTTCACTGTTCAACTTGATTTTCTCTTACTAAATTCTCATCTCTCTTTTTTTTTTAATCTATCTGATAGGGAACCAGAGCTGGAATGTTAGTGGACAACAAGGAGCCAGTAAAGGACTGGCAGCAGAGACGTGGACTGGTGTGAGAACTTTGTACATCAGGTGTGGTCTGAGGACCACTGAGCATCAGTATCAGTATTTCCTAATAGCAGTGGAAAATCTTGAACATCACCTCAGAGCCATAGAAATAGAACCTGCATTTTAACAAGACCCAAAATGAACAGTGTACACAGTGGAGCTTGATATGCACTAGGCTTGATATGCACTAGGAGCTGTCCAGCATGTGGAAAGATGCTGTGTGCTAATTAGTCCAAAACATAACATAGTCCAGTATTCTGTATCAATTCATCATTCTCTAATGAACACTGTTAACATGGTGACAGATAATAAAAATACCATCGATGTTCAGTTAGAGAAACTGAACCTGAACCCCAGACCCAATACTTGACATCTTCACTTATATGTGCCATAGACATCTCAAACTTAAAATGTCTAAAATCTTAGACATCTTCCCATTTTCCCCTTTCTTCTTATCCTAGCATAGAGCCTTGCTTACAAGGTCATGGACGTCAGAGGAAGCAAGGTAGTCATAAGGAGGGATGTCATATGATGGTGGTGTGTCTGACAGCTTTTAAAAACTGGACGGAGTGGTGGCTGTCTTAGAGGCAATGGCCAGAGTGACTGGGATATTGGTTACATTCAACAATTACGTTAGGTGACTGAGCAAGTAAGTAAACACACTGAGATGATGGGAGCCGAGTTTCTCACTGTCTGAAATGTCACTTACAAACAGGGAAAGGGCAAAGACTAAAAAGAACATTCAAGTGTTAGATTACAATTGGAAATATTATGAACTCATGGTTTTGCTAATTTTATACGTAATAACAGAGCAATAGTTAGAAATATATTTACATGTATCATTCTATTTGAACTATATATACACACAAAACATATTTATAATAAATACATATTCCCAAATAAAATATAGATATGTATTTCTATGTTATATATACACACATACACATACACATGTATTCCCTAGGTCTATCTGCTAATTGAGTCTAGAAGCATTGACAGTCCTGTAGCAGTGAGCACACTTAAGTATCTGGATCTCGGTTTCTAAATCATAACTACACCAGAAGGAACCAGGGCTCCTTGGAGAAATAAGATGAACCTGGAATATCTTGCTGATGATACAGTGAAAAAAATGCTTGAAAAATGATTAGGGACATGTCAAAAGGACACAAAATCCAGACTGAAGAGGCTTCTACTAGCCAAATCAGGGTGAATTCGGTCATAAAAATGAAAAAGTATAATAGATTATAACCCACTGAATAAAAGAATGTGAGTAAATATAAATGAACAAAGAAGGAAGAAAACATCCTTATAGTAGAAGGTCAACATAGGTAGAAAGAATGATGTAAATAGAAAGTCACCACTGGGCAACCATCACACTAGAAGCTGATACAGGCAGGAGTTGTGGTTCTTTGCTAAAACCGGTGGGTGGAGATTTGATGAGGAACAGGATATTGGCCTAATATATGATTATCTCCCTTGATAAAATACTAATCAATTACAAAGGAAAAAAAATAGTTATTTCATAGCAGATAAACCCAGTAGAAACCAACATGACCACCTGATGAAGGTCAACATCGCCCGTGGTCAGAGAAGTCAAAACCATGCAGCCCCTGACGTTCTGCACCAAGAACACAGTATCATCTCTGTAGTATCCCTGCCAAGGATTCATGGTCTGAGTCTGGTCATGAAGAAACACTGGATGGACCCAGGTTGAGGGCCACCCTGTGAAATGTACTCCCTAATACGTGTGAGGACGTGAGAGGCCAGGAAAGAGCAAAGAACTGCTCAGGGTTATAAAAGATTACCCAAAAAAGAGTGTTTCTGGAGAGAATCCTGAGCCAGAAAGGAAAAAGAGACACTTCTGGGGCAGCTGTTGACGTCTGACTGCAGTCCACAGACTGGATGGTGGCCATGACATCACCACTGACTTCCTGGCTGGGAGGTGTGTGAGGTGGTGACGCAGGAGCCTTGTCCCTGTTTTTTAGTTATAGTCCAGAGTACGTAGGGGTGATGGTACATGGTGGCAGAAAAAGTACAAGGAAGGAGGGATGGAGAAAGAGCAAATGCAGTTAAAAGAATCGTTAGGGAATCGAGGTAAGAAGACATGGAATTTTTTGGTACCACTCTTCAATCTTCTGTAAGATTGAAACTTTTAAAAAATTGATTTTAAAAAAGATGTCCAAAACTCAACTTTTGAAAATTTTCCTATAAACATGTTTCTCCCACCGTCTTCTTTCTTCATAAAAGTAAATGACAGTTTTTATTCCATTCTTTCATTTTTCAGGCCCCAGATCTCAGAAGTCAATAAGCATGTCCCACATCCAATTCATGAGCTAATCCTGTTGGTTCTATCTTCAAAACAGAGAGGATCCACCCCCTTCTTACCAGTGTCTTTGTAAGAAGAGGAGGTTAGGACACAGACACATGGGGGAAAGATGAAGTGAGAACAGAGAGAAGGCAGCTACTACAAGCCAAGGAGAGAGACCTCAGAACAAACAATCCTACCGACTCCCTGATCTCGAACTTCAAGCCTCCAAGAATGTGAAAGACTAAATTTCTGCTATTTAAGCCACCCAATCTGTGGCACTATGTCATGGCAGCCCGAGCAAAGTAATCAATAAGCAGCCCCCATTCCTGATTTAGGGCACCAGGGTCCAGGTCCTCTTTCATGTTCCAAACACATCGGGCTCACTCTGCCTTAGGGTACCTGGCTGTTCCCTCCAACTAGAAGTCTCTTCTCCCACTCATCCAGGTCTTGCTCACTTGCTCCCAGCTCAAATGTCACCTCACTGAAGTCTTCCCTGACCACCCTGTACATAATACAGCACCTCTACCCACCAGAGCCATCTTTTGCTACTCTCTTAGCCTGCCTCATTTTTCGTGAAACACTTATATTTGCTAATTGACTGTTTCCCTCCAGCAAAGAAGGGAGAAACTTTTATCCGTGTGCTCCTGAATCCCCAGCACCAAGAATAATACCTGGTATATAGCAGGTGTTCAGATATTGGATGAATGAATGAATAACATTCCCATAGCGTTTACCTCTTCAGGAGCAAAAGGACAGCATTTGCTGTGCTTGAGTCTAAGCCAGTCGTGGGCTCATCCAGGAACAAGATGGCTGGATCAGTAATAAGCTCCATGGCAATACTAGTCCTTTTTCTTTCTCCTCCAGACACACCACGGATAAACTGAGTTCCAACCTAAAACACAAATAGTATTGTTATTACCAATCACAACCACAGCCACTATTGTTTGTTGAGCTCCTAATACGTGCCAACCTTACAAGGGGCACTTGGTCTCTTTATCCTCATTTACTGTGAACAAGCAAATAAATGACTACGCAGGAGAAGAGGTAGGTTTCTCTTTAACTCAAAGAATAAACTGAGGCTCAGTTCAGAGCTGGTAAGTGGCTAAGCCTGATACGAAACCCATTAACAGGTCTATATATTTCTTATCAAGTCAAATATTTAGTCTTAAGACAGTTAAGTTAGAACACTAAAAGATATGGCTCTGACATAGTGAAAGCACAGACCAAAAAGGGAGATGAAGATGGGAGAGGAAAACCTAAAGCAACTACAATTTATTAGTCTTCTTACACCCTCCCAATCCCCATTCCCCCATCCCCAAAAAAGTCCTCACTGTGGCTTGGCAGCTAGAAAAATTCACTTTCTACCGCACCACATTAGCACCTCTTAAATCACCATAAGGCTTCCCAAATTGACCCCTCCTATACCTTAACTCACCACAGAACTTCTGACGTCTTCTTTCAGACAAATTCAGAAGGTCAACTATTCTACAAGGCAACTGCTTGAGTCTTTTCAACCAGTCAGTGTCACTGTGCAGGGTGGGAGCAGGAAGGTTTTGAGGGAGGCAGTAGGCAGGAAACAGTTTTTATGTAAAGAGTCTTCAAAGAGATAATAAGCAAGTGCTGCTCATGCCCTTGACTGAATCTTGTAACAACTGAGCTATAACGGACACTTTGGAGATAACTGGGGAAATGTGAATGAATATGGGCAACATGGCTGATATTAAGACACAATTTTATTAGTTGAAAATGGTATTGTGGTAATGTAGGCAAATATCCTTTTTTAAGATGCATAATCAGTATTCAGGAGTGAACTATCATGATATTTATAACTTCCTTTAAAATACTTCAAAAAAAAGTTGAAGCAGTTATGGGGAACTAAGGTAAGTGTTATTAGTAATCATACCATTACATTAATGATAGTACAATCATATCATCACTATGTAACAGAGAAGAACAGACCTGACTCCATACTGAATCTACTTCAGTTCTAACCTTTGTGCTCTGTTTCCTGTGCTTAGTCATACTGGCTCTGCACTTCTTGGAAAGAATGTTGTCTACAGCCTGAAATACACAGGGTAGCCCATTCTCAGTCTCTGACCTTTGAAGGTATAACACTTTTCCATTCATATAGAGATAAAAAGTTGCAGAACAGAGAATAACATTTGTCTTGTTGGAGGTTTATAGGAACATTGTGACCAGATCCACCTGGACAGCTGCAAGAACACAGGAGTCTGGCACCAAGAAGCTTGTAATAACCAATCACACCTCCACCCCTTTTAGTATGAAAGAAGCCTAAATTCTTACTTGGGGATATTGTTTCTTTGGGACACTAATCCATCACCTTCTCTGTCTGCTGGCTTTCCCAATAAAGTCATTATTCTTCGCCCCAACAACTCGTGTCTTGATTTACTAGCTGTACAAGCTTGGACTTGGTAACAACTAAGTAATCAGACTATTCTCTCTACATTTCTGTTATGCTTAAAATTCCATAAAAAGTAAAAAAATTTAAATGTATTAATTAGATAATTAGATAATTAATTAGATAAATTCTAAGTCAACAACTTCATTCAATTTATTTTCCCTAGAAATGCATGCAAGGAACTTAGGGCAATGACTGCCTACTGGTAGAGGGCCTTCACCTAAAGGTAAAGAATGGTAAATACCTTATTGGAAAGATAAAAATCAAATAAACAGAGCCAATGCAAAGGAAACTCAATCACTCATAAAATGAATTTAGTGGGAAATGCTGCCATCTCAGAGCTATTTTTCCAAACAAAATACACTTTACATTAAAGAATGTCAGAAAGTATCATATGAAGTGGCAGTCAGCAGAATACCCCCTCTAACAAAGGTTACAAAGAATGGATAAAGGAGATTCACAGTAAAGGATATCACAGGGGGGTTAAACCATAGCCATCACAGTCTAAAAGCTCATCTTCACCCAAAGCTTCAGATGTCTTCCCAGCAAATTGTTCATACCTGGTCATCGACTGTAAAGTTCACTCATTCATCTCATTTCTTCTTTCTGATCCTGTATAACCCACAAAAGGAGTTACTTTTCCCTCTCCTCCCCACAACCGTTATCTCTAAAAATGAAAAGAGCCCAGTACACAACAAACAGTCTGTAAGTAAACACTGGTAAGAGAAAAAGGGGAGAAGAAGTGGGGAGGAGAGGGGGGGTTGGGAGCCAAAAGTACCAAAAGAAAGGCTCTGGAAAAACAACTTGGATGCTATACAAATTAGATATAAACCCTAATCTGACTGAATATAATTTTGGAAGCCAAATTACAGCAAAGTGAAACATACAGAGCAAGAGCCCTTGGATTTTCAACGTGTATGAATTCCAGAAATATACCTCTGAAAAGCAACGGAACAAAGTCCCCTGGAGGAAGGGAAGAACAGCTAAACAGGGAGAAGAAAACAGGAAGAAGCAAAGTTAGTGTGAAGACACTGAATTGAGACGTGACACACAATCGGGGTGGGAGAGGATCAAGAGCTGTAGTCGCGTGGCAAGGGCCACTGGTTCTCTGCAAGACACTTTCACTTACTAGACCACATTGCCACATTCATTTCCAAGATTCAATCATTCTAGGGTTTTTTCTTTCCCACCTGATTAATTACCATCTTCATATTAGGTAACTAGTCACTTTCCTCATAGTTGCAGAAAGCAGCCACTCTTGACCATACACATGACAGAAAGCTAATAACTGTAAGTTATTATCATCATATAATTTATATAGTTATATAATTATAGTTAGATGTTACATAACTATAAGTGATACTACCCACACAGGTGAGGTCCTATTTGCTGGCAATGATACTATCAGTTTTTTCCACATTACCTTAGAATCTGCCACTTTATCCAGACCTAACTCTTGAATGACCATGTTAATCCGTGCATTTTTTTCCCGGTTTGTCATAGTTGTTGGAAGCCGAAGAGCTGCTGAGAACTGTAAGTTTTCTCTCACTGTCAGAGTTCCCATCACGACATCATCCTTAAAGCAAAAGGGCATTTTAACAAGACGTATCAGGTCTTCTCCAATACCATCACCCTTAGTGTATATAACTTATCCACAAAAACAACACACCCAAGTAAAGTTCTAGCCAGTAATGAACTTGTAATTATACAAGTTACAGTAACTCCATATGTAGATAGCTGCAAACCTAGATGGAATGTTCCATTCCCTATCTGTACACCCAAAGAGAACACAGACTGCTTTACACAAGGAGTTGCCGAGACATGGTTCTAAGCTAGGGGAAGGAGAGAGGTGGAGGTAAGGCAAAAAAGTGAAATAGTAGTGTCTTTTAGAAACAATATGATAACAAGAATTGATATCACTGCCCTTCCGAGGGTCCTATTCTAGATTCTCCCTGCCTTTTCATTTCATACTACTCTGAATCTTATGGGAGATTATGAAAATCTGATGTAAAGTGACGTTGTTTCTATGAGTCTATCATGTAGTCAGTTGGAAGCACACTCAACTATCAGCCAAGGCACTTGCCCACAAAGAAACAGAAGAAATCTAACATGCAAATCCACAAATACTTACTTGTACCACATAACCTGAGTTACATTTAAAATTGGCAGGTCGAGGTGCTCCGTTGATTAAAACATCTCCAGATAATCCATGTGGATCTTTCCTTGCAGCTAAGACATCTAACAACCTATGAAAAGACATATGTTGTTGTTTTTAATTCTTCCAAATTAGGCTTTACCTTTTGATTAATTTGAATCCAAATCCTGCTCAAGTTAGCAAACTAACTTATTAAGAAATTACATAGTTTAACTAAAATTATGTATATATTTTAAATGTCACTTTCCTTTTCTTTTTACTATATGCTACAGTAAAGCCCAAAAACATGAAAGAAAAGCACTGTTGGCTGATCCAGCACAGACCACCCAAACTGCCCTCCAGGCTGTCTCACCTTGGGGGGCCCCAAGGCAGGCAATGTGCTCTTTCGTCTAAGACATAAGCTTTTATTTATGCCTTTGGCTCCAACTCCCCACTTTCAATTTTATCCCCCTCCTTTTCCTCTCCATAGCTCAAATCATAGCTGACAGCTGTGTGCCAGTCACCTTACCACATTCTATTAGTAAAGCTGACCTAGTAAGATTTCCTTGTCCTCAGGACAGAACCACAAGCTAGCACAACTGCACATTATCCACAGCACCTAGAACCAGACTAGATATGCAGAAAATATTCAACAAATACCCACTCACATAAAAGTAATCTTTAAAAAGCACATTAAAACTGAGGGTGGTGAATAGGCAAAGGAGATTAAGAGGTAAAAACCTCCAGGTATAAAATAAATAAGTCACGGGGATGTAATGTACAGCAGGAGGAATATGGTCAATCCTATTGTAATTAACTTGGTATGGGGACAGATGGTTACTAGACTTATCATGGCGATCATTTCATAGTGAATGTAAGTGTCAAATCATTATGTAGCACACCTGAAACTAACATAATATTGTATGTCAACTATAACTCAATTTTAAAAGACCACACATTAAAACTGTAAAGAAAAAGTTTGCTTATACTGTTATACTCACGAAGATTTGCCTCCCCCTGTGGGTCCCAGAATGGCGTTGAGGCCAGGTTTCATGATCCCACTGTAAATGCAGAAATATACCGAGTTATTGGCCCAATATAAAACCAGTTCTCTTAATTTAGGATTTGCATTTAATACCCTCAATGAAGGTTGATGAACTTACAGTGAGGGTGGGGGGGGAAAAAGTACTAATCAACTCTTAAAGGAAAAAGAAACCGAATTGTCAATTAACAGAAATCGAGCATACAAAAAAATGTCAGGACTTACAAGAAGAACAACTCGGGTTCCTCTCAATTCCTTCCACTTATTCTCTAAACCATTTAAATTTTTTGGAACAGGACACAAGAGCTCTCAAGGTTCCTTGATGTAACATGCTCTGGCGAAGCATCTCTGCTCCACGCACTCCTCTTTCACGGGGTAAGGTACGGACCAGGTCTTGAGTAACGAGTGATAACACTTATCCTCATGTCACCTCATCTGCTGCCTAGTCAAGTCCTACACAGTCAGTGAGTCAGTGGACTTTTAGAATCACCAGTAGTAGTGTCCTCACTGCTCAAATCTAGTTCAGACCAAGAAACAATACATCTGAAACAGAAATTCAATGGCTGGAATAAAAGCACCTCAGGGGTTCAAAAGCAAACATCCCCAATTCTTAACCCTCACAAAATTCTTAATCAAATTAGAAAAGTAAAACCTAACACCATCAAGATATATCATTTTCTTCCTTGTAAATTATGAGAGAAGTGGACTGGAAAATTCTCAGTTCAGAAGCGGTGGGCGTCACTTTCTACAAGGGACAACTTTAAAGATACATAGACATCGGTGTACACGCAGCACATTCCAAACAGACTAAACAGATGTTTGAGGGCAGTGACTATTCAGACAGAGAGCAGGAAGGCAGAAAAAAATTAAGGCAGTGTTGACTGTGCTGAGACTCAAGAAGAAGGCAAATATTTTGGATTGTATCCTGTAGGTTGCCAGCAGAAGGGTGAAGGAGGATGGACTGGAGAAAGGAGGATTAAGGGCAGGGCCTCTGCATTCTCCGGGCATGATTCAATGGAGGACTGCGAAGCCATTTCAGAACCCTGGGGACTAAGTCCAATCTTTCTTTGTAACTTGTGGGTAAGATAAAATTTATTCCACAGACAAAACAGTATCTAATCCAAACATAGTAAGTCCAAAGACAAAGGCTATTTCATTCCCAAATATTGTTTTTCACAAAAGCCAATTCTGTGATAACAGAACTGTCGTGAGTGACAAACTTTAAAATGGACTCCAGTGCCTCCTCCCAGGAGGACCTCAGCATCAACTGACCACTGTGCCTGCACCCACCGTCCCAACTGTGAAGTGGCTGGTGCTAGGGTGAAATGCACCTTTCACTCTGCTCGTGAGCTGAGGTGCCTCTCACTGAAACACCAGACAGATAAGTGAGTTAGGTACACCAGCAGCAAGCTGTAAAACACAATAATCTCTTACTCTTTTCGGTGATCTTTCCCCATGGTTGTAAAAAAGACATGCTAATAATTGGGCGCACTTTCAATATGCATTTACCGATAGCTCTTTTTTTTCTTTTTTACTGAAGTATAGTCAGTTTACAATGTCATGTCATCGATAGCTCGTGATGTACCTTCTTTATTAATAGCTACCTAGTAACAGCTTCTAAGATAACGAGAAATAAGCTTGTTACTCACTAAGACTTTGTTGTCAGAAACCCTTTCCAGGTTTTAAAAATATCTCCTCAAATCAAGACCAAGCAATCCAAAATGCTTAATCCAAAACTGAATGTAAATGTTCTAAGTCAAAGAATTTTATAGGTCGCTGAGTTGGGCTTACCTTGGCACTAAGCCCTAGCATTACAGAAAGCAGCAATAAGGTACAATCACAGTTCCAGTTTGGAGCAGTGGCTAATTCTCCTTCCATTCATTCAACACAGTTATCCAGTGTCTATTATGTATAAGAAGGCACCCTTCTAAGACATGGCACAGAACTGAGACTAAAACAAAGTCCTAGCCCTCCTGGAATTGACATTCTAGTCCAGGGATCAGCAAACTACAGCTGCTCACCTGTTTTCTGTTTTGATAAACAGAGTGTTACTGGAACAGAGCTATACTCATTGGTGTAGATGTTGTCTATGGCTGGTTCGTGCTACAATGACAGAGATGAGCAGCTGCAATACAGATGGAAGACCCATGAAGCTGAAGATATTTGCTATCAGGCCCTTTACAGAAAAAGACTGCTGACTCCTGTTCTAGTCTATGGTCTACAATTCTCTTGTTTCCCCATCCTACCCTCTGCCCTCCTAGCACCCCTCAAAACCACTTCCCCACCCTTATTTACTGCTTTACAGCATGTACACGCAGGAACATCTCCCCCACTATACTGTAAAACCTTGCCAACAAGAACTATGTCATCGTGTCTTCCCCCCACCTCACCCCAACAGCATGGAGCACAGTGGTCTACAATGGGTATGAAATACATGAAATGAAACCTAGGTAAAGGATTCACACACCACATGTATTACATTTTAGTGGCTAATCCTTCGGTCTCAGTTTATGAAAGAGTAGTCAATGCCATTACCCCTGCTTGGAGTGTGGCTCCCCCAACCAAACCCTAACTTGCCCTACACATGCACACATGCACATGTGTATGCACACACATAATCTTCACTTTCTCTGCACACTCCTGAACCTCTGGTTTAGGGTTAGGAACATCCATAATGTCTCCTAATCCCTCTATGTGTAGAATGACACAGTGAGGTGTTCTAGCCGCCTGACTCCTCCATTAAAATAGAAAGTGTCTGAGGACAGAGGACATATCCTTGTCACTAGCACCTCACACAATGTCACACAACCTAGTAGACATTCAAAACTTGTTGAATAAATGCGTCTCAACATTTCTATAAAGGACAGTTACTTACAGGAAAATAATGAGAGGATATGCCAAAAGAACAAGTCAAAGAACAAAACAAAACACAGAATCTACCTTGAAAGCCTCGCGCTGACCCCACCAGGAACAATTAGGAGTATCACAATGAACAATGACCATAATGCACTACTATTGAACACGGCTGAATAAAACACAAACCCACGGAACTATACTGACATAACTAAAGGAATGAAGACATGATGAAGCTTTTTCCTTTTATTAGAATGCAAACTAATAATATAGAAGAGATGGATAAAAAAAAGAAAATCACCTTTGGGTAAATATCAAATAACTGACTATCAGATCAGATTGTTACTGCTGATCCAGGTGGGAGTCATCAATGGGAGCTAGAGCTGGTGGGTTAAAAGTTTAATGAGAAATAGGATTTTGGAATAATGTCAGCATATCGCTCCTCACAAAATTTAACAGTTACAAAGGGGAAAATGCTGACATGGTAAAGAAGCCTGGGAGACACCAACATGACCAGGTGATCAAGATTAAGGGGTGGGACAGAAAAATACCAGCTTGGATGAGACTGATGATGTGGTGGTCAGTCAACCACAGGAAGGACAGCCCTGTAGGACCCACCACTGCACTCTTTATGCGGCTACACTTCCCCTGGGCTGCTCCCAGACAGTAACTGAGTGCTTATATAAGAAAAGACCCCTGTATCTTGAAAATATACACTGGAGGAGTTAGTGATAACAGAGCATCAAAGGGACAGCTTGTTCTCAAATGGTTCAGAAAAATATTAATGACAATGGGTACATAAAGAACGCAAAGTGACAAGCAAATGCATTGAAATGCTGACAGGCAGGGAATCTGAGTGAAAGGGTTGTGTTCCCGCAAGGTTTACCTTTGAAATGATCTCAAAATAAATCATTAATTAAAAAAAATCCCCAAACAGTATAATGCATTTCTCTGAAGATTATAAGGCACTCACACATCTACTAGAATGGATCATTCTTTCTATAAATCTTCAGCTTTGGTGAGCAAAAGCTCAAATGTTGGGTCTGGAGACAAACTGAGGTACTAACAGGGAGTATTTTTTTTATAAGGGAGCAGAATCTCACCTTTTTGACTTCTCATAGCCAGATTTGTTTTCGCTTCCTCCCTCACAGATGGAAATGAGATTCTACATTCATTCTACAAATGACATTACAAAATGTCCAAAGGAAAGACAAAAAATCAAGGCACTCATCAGCTTTCTTGGAATAGAGGTACGATTTTGAATGGTGATGGTGCTATCAAACATGAATCGAAAATAAAATAAATGAAAAAAAATAATAAGATAAATGAGAGCACCCTTTCCCCCATCACAGAAACTCTACTTAGTTGAAGCCAGCAGATAGGAGAAAGATAGGAAACATTACTGCCTAAACCAGAAATGTGAGTGAGCAAGAAAAACAACCCCTGGTATCCTTTCAGTTGTAAAATTTGAAAAGGATTACAAGATCTGACTGAGTTTTTATGAACCTAGGAATGCATGTAAGCATGAACCCATCTGTTGCTGAAATGTATACCACTGAACCATAAAAATATGATGAAGCCTTGAGCAGATGACATTTTTAGTGTATCAAGTTACTGATCTACTAGCTTTAAAACATAAGTAAGATAAATGTACCCTCAAGCAGTATATATTTTACATTTATTCAGTCTGCACATATTCAAACCATTTTTTATCAGCACAAAATCTGAAGTGATCCACATTTTTCTTGATTATTATGCTTCAGAAAAAACTCATCAGCTTTTCAGAAAGATCAGTTGATTCTAGTTTAGGCACGTAGCAAAAGATGAAAGCTTTTAATCCACCATACCTCTCCTTATCCTCATATTCAGGATTTCTTAACTACCATGAGAAAGCTTCAGGGAAGTAGGCATGACAGTCTGTACTACTGTGTGGAGAGAGTTCTAGCTAATCCGACATAGTACCTGGCCTCATGGCACCCCAATCAGTCTCGGATCCCCATCCTTTCTTCCCCACCCACCTCCAAAAACTTTCTCCATTTGTCATTTCCTAGACCTCTGGAAGCACTTGGCTGCTAGTAACAGAAAAGACCACAGTCCCATATAACCCACCTAGAAAACACAAGAAACATCCGATTCCATATAGGTTTGTGGAAATATCTGGCCAGAGGGCTCTTATAAAACCTCACTCCTCCGGTCCTGGAAAGCCAGAAAAGTTGCCTGCTTTTGTCTAGGGATAATTACTTCCCCTATCACACACACACAAAATTAACAAAACACATAGGCCTATGCTGTCTAAGCAAACCTAGATTCACTCACCACTCCACAGACAGGAAGAATAAAGCTCAATTCTCTAGAAATCAGAAAAACATTAAAACCCTAAAGGTTATATAATATATGAAACACAGATACCTAGGACCGAGTAAATCCAATATGACTGTTCATTTCTCCCTCCACTCTACTGCCCACTCTACCACCATGTGATAAATTCATTGCTCAATACAGAGAATTCAGAGTAGAAATTAGAGTTTTGCATTAACTCGGATTCTAAAATATAATTACATGTATTAATTTGCAGCGTAAATTCTCTTATCACTTTGGACTTCAACTGCAAAACTTATGCTAAGCTATAGCCATCTTATATTTACATGTATCTAACATGTGATCCAACCACCTCACTGCTAGCTTAGCCAAAGAAATGAAAGCATGTATCTGTACATCTGAACAGACTTGCACACTTTTATTTCCAATAAGTAAAACCTGCAAAGTTCACTGCACGTCAATGAATCTATTTAAATAAAAGTTCATGCACGTACTTGATATTCGTTAGTATTTCTTTCTCAACAGTTTTCCGACAACATAGAAAGCCACTCTTCAGTTTTACGCGATAGCAGATGTTATGAAAACTTAACACAGCTCCTCCAGTAAACGTCTTCAGGTCATTGGAGGTGGTCCCCGGGAGGCCATTGGTGTTTATTTTTGACATTGGGATAGAAACTTGGTATCTACCGGAAGACATCTGGAGCGTTTCTGCCTTTCTGTAGAGGGAAAAGCAACAGCAAGTTGACAGTCCAGGTAAATGAGATTGTAAATAGTAGTTAATGGCACGTAAAACAAGTCTGTTCTGGAACAAACTTCCAGTTGTAAAATAAATAAGTCCTGGGGATTTAATGTACACATGGCGACTACAGCTAATAATATTGTATTGTGTATCTGAAAGTTGCTAACAGATCTTAAAAGTCCTCACCATAAGAAGAAAAAACTTGTGACTTCTGTGTATAATGTGAGTTATGAAGTTAACTAGACTCACTGTGGTGATCATTTCACAATATATACAAATACTAAATCATTATGTTGTACAGTTGGAACTAACATAGTTTTAACATGTCAATTATATTTCAGTTTTTAAAAAATTTTAAATAGACATCAAAAACTTTAATGTAAAATCCCTCATTAGTTATTTTCATATTGATTACATGTTTAAGCAAAAATATTTTGGATACAAATGGATTCAATAAAATATATTAAAAACTTAAAAACAAGTCTATTTTAAACTGCAGTGCAATAAACAGCTCCATTTTCAATGAACAGGCCATATCACGACAATAAGAACAACCTTGGAACCTACGTAAGGGAGACAGACACAACTCAGAATACATAAACGCCAATTAGATGTCAATTAAACATATAAGTAAATAGAGTATGAAAATTACTCAAAACTCGTGAAGCAGGAAAAAGACAAGTAGGTGTTAGATCTGCCTGACTTGAAAAGTTTATCATGATACGACTCAAGATCGGGGAAAGACTGCATGATCATCATTACCCCGTTTTTGTTTGAGTCTATGACAGTTATTACAAAAAGGGAGTTGGGCAGGCGGTCGGTCACAGACAAGGGAAATTTCTTTGAATTTAAAGCTCCAGACTTTACATCCCTGGTTGTTATGCTCCTTCAAGCAGCTAGGAAGTTAAACTCCAAAACTGTTCGGAATGACAAAAATCATTTCCTTAGTGGGCAAACGTATTTAAATTCTAGGAAGGTTTAGAATTATGTATTAAAATGATTAAGAAAATCAAACCAGTGGTTAAGCAGTTAAAGAATTTAAAAACAAAAGGTGAGTATTAATTTGTAAAGAAAGTTTAAACTATTTCATTAAACAAGTTACAAAAGGTTCCTTTAAAGGATTTAGAGTAAGACTTTAAGGTGAACTTAACAGCTTGTGAAATAGGTTTGAAACATGAACCTTCCATGAACCTAGTTTTAGTTTTTTGAAAATCAAAGTAATCCCTGAAGAACCTTTTCTCTGGCTATGGTCCAAAACAATCATCCTCCTAAGAACAATTAACTCTAGAAGAAGATAAAATATAAGATGCAACTCTTTGAAGAGTGCTCTCTGATGAAAGCAACCAAAGCAGCCAGGACTTGAGCAGCCAAAATCCTGGAAAAGAGGGAAGATGTAGGTAAACCCAGCATTTGTGCCCAAGATTCTTCTCAAGGCAAATTGCACAATGGGGCAAAATGCAGAAAAACCAGGCAGAAAGAAACTGCTAGAGGCTAAAAAACAGAGGAAATATCTAATCAGCCGACCACGACCAGGGAGACAAAATTTGGAGCTGCGAGCCCAGTTGGAAACCTCAAGCTTTTGAGATCCCAGAAGGACTATGCCCCAGCAATATGGGCAAACCAAAACAGACTTGGCTCTACTCCAAAGTGATCCATTCATACTTTGCTAGAAGAAACTTAAATCCACTCTGAAAGTTATCATCATGCAAATTTTCAATAAAAAATTACTAAGCACGCCAGAAAATAAGACCTAATGTTCCAAAACAAGAAAACAGAAATAGACCCACAGATAATGCAGACTAGTCATCAGATACTGACTTTAAAATTAACTGAGTAATATGTCTTAAAAAGTAAATGAAAATACAGACTATCACCAAAGAACCAGAATCTACATTTTTTTTTTAAATTAACAGATGGGTTTAACAGCAGTTCAGATACAGAATAGGTAAGAGAATTAGTGAACTGGCAGACTGTATGTAAAAAACATCCAGATTGAAAAGGGTATGAAAATAATCACATGGAAAAGACACAAAAACAAAACAACTCCAGACTGAAAAAATGAAAAAGTAGGCTTTTCTACTACATGAAAGACCTAAGAAACAAATAAGATGTGATGAAAAAGGTCTAGCATACATGGAACTGGAGAGCTGGGAGAGAGAAAAAAATGGAGCAGAATCAGTATCTGAAGAAATACTGGCCGAGCATTTTCCAAAACTGACAAACACAGATTGAAGAAGCCCTAAGTATACCAAAGCAGGATAGGATACACACAAGAAAACCACACCTGAGCGTATCATAGTAGAACCGCCAGAAACCAAAATAATCTGTGAGTAAGTGTTTCTATTCCCCCAAATGGCTCTACTATTATCACACTCAAAACGCTATTCAATTCTGAAAACTGCAAAAGTAGGAAACCACTTAAAAGTAGGCAGCCACTTAGGACTGGCACCCAAGAAATTAAAAGTAAATAGCTTGGTTTTAATCTGTGACCACAACGAACAGTAACAATTAGCTAAAATTCTACTCTCTTACAGCAGTGAAAGAGAAGGCTCAAGGAACGAGTAATCTGTAACCTTACATCTTGACTTCATAAACATCTTAAACCATCTCCATGTCTTCAAAAGCCAAACTATGCCAGTTCTGACACCAGCGACCACTTCTGTCACCATCACCATTTGACGTTCAGGCACTTAGGACACTTTCTAACCCTCTCCCAAGACTCATCAAGAGAATCAAATAACATACCACTTGAATTTACATAGGTCATTAGCTCAAGATAGACATTTGTACAAGATTTTTGTGAGATTTGCTGCCGATAAAAGGCACCCACTGGAACTAAAGCATCCAAGAAAGATCATCTCTGCCCATCCAACCATCCAAGACAGAGAGCTAAAACTTATCAATGCAATCACAGTTTCAAAAGAGTGTGGATACTGAGTTTGCCTTCACTGTGATAGGGTTAAGTTTATAATTCATATTGCCTAGGGAGTGCTTGGTTCCTCACTAGATTCTGATAATCTTCCTCAGGGAGTCAGCAGAGCTTCAGTAATTCATATGTCACAAATCAAAACATGAGACAGGCATAACTGAGGTACAGCATTCAACGGAAGCACCTCACACCAAAAAAAATTATTTCTAACACCAATACGGAACAATATGTTACTCTATGATGAAACAGAAAACATACAGTAATGATTACAAAATAAAGAAAATACAATATCTCAGCACTATATTTACCTCAAAGTATGCAATCTCCAGTTAATACAGTATCCTGGTTTAGATGAGTCACTAAAAGTAACTGCCTCCAAGTAAACATTAATCTCCCCCTATGGTCAAAACGTTCTGAGCAGATGTGTTGCTCCTATTGGATTAGTATTATCTTCTTTCTATATTGAAAAATAACTAAACTATACCTAGATTTCCCAAAAGCCAACTTCCCACCTTGTTGCTGCTTCCTTGCTTCCAGAGCACCTGCTGGGTCACTTTCTGTGTCCTGGACCCACGGAAAGACTCTGAGTCCCTAGATAAAAGAAGCATCCAGATGGTTCCACAACTTACCTGAACCCAGCCTACTCTGTTAACTGGCCTGATTATCTTCTCGCCATGTGGAATAGTCCATCCAAACGTGACTGAGGGGCTTTGAAGATTCTTTCCCCCCTTTCCAGCTATCCCTTTGCTGGTGGTCTCCCATGCCACCTTTCCTTCCTGTTGCCTCCTAACTAGTGAGGCCACATTTTCACTTTTCTGAAAAGTCTGAACAACTGCCTTCCATAGATGCTGGTATATCTATTACAAAAATGATAATTTGCATTGAAATTACCACTCTTCTCTATTTTACCCTTTACCATACTCTTAATCGTATAGTCTACTACAAACAGCGCATAATATAATGGAAACAGCACGTAGGTAATAAAGTACAAAGGTCAGTTCTGAAGTCCCCAGCCAGACACCTGCCCACAGCTGTAAGTACTGCACCAGCTGGCAGAAGCCAGAGCCTGAAGTCAAGAGTTGAGGCCTTCCTCTTATGTTTTTTCCCCCTATGGATAATAATAGCAAACAGAGAATGCACTCTGCCTCGTAGCCATGAGGAGATGCTGTGTAAGCACATGTCCTTCAGCTACTTACTGCAATGCCAAGATCCTGACGAGGAGTTCAGGTTCCCAGGGCACCGTCAGGTGACTGCCACAACTTGTGAACAAACAGAAACAGAAGCAGGAAAGTTTTGAATATTGTTAGAAAAGAGACTCAAAATCTGAATTTTAACTTCTATAAGTTATCCCTGGCATTTAAAAACTCCTGTCGATCAACAGGTTTTCACATCGTCTCTGCTTTGACAGATCACTCTGAAGCATCTGGTGTTAACACTATATTCAGGTCCACAGGCTGCTCAGGACTCTACAGCTGGGGTCAGATGGCTGAAGTCTTCAGGCCAAGGGAACAATCCGAGTCTGGCACTCTAGGTCCCCACCACATCGCAGCAGAGAGATCTGGGGCATGTGGCACGAAGGACAGGTCGGCCAGACACAGAGGAAGAAGCCCCATCGTGGAAGGTCTGTACAGTCAGCAAGAAGCCACTGAGACCTTTTAAGGAGGAAAGGCTCATGATCTTAATTCTGTTTTTGAAAAACCACTCCGGCTGCTGTGTGGTAAGTGTGAAAGCAGAGGCCAGTTAGGAGGTCACTGCAGAAAGCCAGGTGAGACGTGCTTGGACAAAGGGACAGGCTTGGGTAATGACAGATAGGACATCAAAAGTTCAAGGGCTCAGTTCTGACAGGGTAAGTTTTGGGTGCCTGTGAGACATACAAGGGGTACAGAGGAGAGGGTGAGCTTTGGTTAAAAACTGAGACCCATGAACAAAGAGTCTCATGGTTGACAAACCACATCTCCCTCTTGGGGTCTTCATTAGGCAATAATGTAATGCGCTGTGATTTTTAAAAAATGCTACAGACCCACATTCGATTAAGCATCCAACTGTGAACTGCTTTCCAAGAGGCATCAATGGATTTACACTGTCATACACAGTTGTAAAGTTTAGGATTTGGGCAGCTACAGTGAACTTCAAAATCCTAATTGAAGACCTTTGTCCTTGGTTTCCAGCCCCTTGGACTTCTCTCCTGTAAAGACCTTACCCTCCCTACTATCTCAGCCAAGCATGCTCCCAACCTTGGCATTGTGAATAAAGACACAATCTTCTCAGCCACCTAACTTTTCCATCTTTTATCCATCTATCTTTCCAGCCCACTCCCTCTGCTCATCAGAGGCCAACTCCCCTAGGACTTCTTCTGTTCCTACCAAAGTTAACCTTCTACTTACACTCTGCTTTTTATTCCCTCTTGCTTACTCAAGGATACCAACCCAGTATTTTCTACCACCCCTCACTTTTTCTCCCCTGCATCAATTTTTCCTTCTCTACTAAATATAAAATTCTGTAATTCTTCTCCCTTCTCCCCCTCCCCTACTATTAAGATGGTATATAAGCCCGAAATTCTAACAGCCCCTTGGAGTCATATTTTTTCCTAAAAAAAAAAAAAAACAAAAAACAAACCCACAGCGCCTGTCCACTGCCCTCTCCCCACTATTCCCTCTTAAAACCGCTCCAGTCAGGTTCATCCCACCTTGCCCTTACACCAAAACTATTCTTGAGAATATTAGGTAACTGCCAAAGTGACGTAGCCAATGACTTTTCTGATTAAAATATAATTCACTGACCATAAAATCCACCCTTTTAAAGTAGGGCCAATTAAGTGATTCATAGTATATTAATGATTAATTCTTAGTTGTCCCCTTATGCAAACCACCAGCAATACTGAGAGCTGAATAATCTCTCCTAGAAACTCTGATTTCAGGACAAGATCAGGAAGCTCGGTTTAGGACATGTGCCTTTTAGACATTCAAGCAGAGATAAAGCAGATAGTGGGATGCTCACAGGAGAGGTTCTAGAGACACCCACAGGTGGTGTGAAGGCCCTGAAAAGGGGAGTGACTGTTGAATACACAACCGCAGCATAAAAGTTACTTTGAGCTGAATCCATCTGTGTTCCTGATATCCCTTATCTGCCTAAAAGCAGAGCCCCACCACCACCAAATTAATTGTCATAAATCCTATCCCTGGAAGCAACCAGGGAAAACCGACTCACTACTTAAGACAAAGAGAAATCTGCACCTAAACAGACCTGTCAAAAAACTGTCATATTTCCCATCTATTCTCCTAAAGGCCCAGTTATTTTTCCTAAAAGTCATTTGTGTGTTTCCCTAAGTGCCCTTTTCCCTCTCCCCTTCTATTAAGATAGTATTTAAGCCTCATATTCTAACCACCCTTTTGAGTCACATTTTTCTGTGAACTCCCTTTCCACATGATTAAATGTTAACTGATCTTTTCTCTTGTTAATTTATATTTTGGTTTAATTTGCAGGCCCTCCCCCACCAAGAACTGAACCTAAGAGAGCAGAGGAAAAGTTTTTCCTCCCCTCTTCTGCAACTAAGAGGAAATTCAAGCACTGAGTCCTGAGGATATGTTTAAAACAGTGACGATCAGGAAGCACCAGCCAAGAAATACGCAATTTGACAAAGTTAAAAATTACCAACTCCCTTCATTCCTACAAATTACACAACAAATCACTTATTTTATAGATGGTAATCTGGTTCGTGATGTGTAAAAAGGATGTAAATAAGGCCCAAAGAAGTGATTCTCTCATATACTGCAGTTCAAGATAACTGGAGGTCAGATGGAAAAGTACTGATGCTTCTTTCCACATTCTTTAGTAACAAGCAGAGGGAAAATAAAACAGTGCTGGCCACGACCTAGCACTTCAAATGTAGCTGGTGAATCTTCTGTTATTTAATTTATTCACTTAATTTTAAATAGCCACATGTGGCTGATAGTTACCATATTGGACAACATATGTCTAGACTGTTTACTTTTTCAAAATATAGTTAGTCATTCCTGGGTTACTTTATAAATAACCAATTTTATAACCTCATAAAAGATATATATACTTGAACATTTCGAGGCCACCCCAATCACTCCCATATCCATCCCGCATCAAAAAAAAAAAAGATACATATACTTGGTACATGCTGTTATCAAATTCATTTCTGAGTTTTAAAACAGCACAAAACTATATTATATTTACTTCAAAAACATGATAGTGTTATTTATTTCAGGTTGAGAATAACAAATCTATAAAATGATCAGTATACAATGGCTGAAAAAGGCAATGATCAGTTTTTTTAGAACTGTCTTCCGAACAACTGTTTAATTGAATTAGATTACTTTCCTCAAACAAATGAGGTGAATCTCTAAAGAACTGAATCTGATCCCCAAACAGACTTCACATTTTACCAAAACATTTTTGACCATAACACAATATTTCATAACATTTTCATAGTGAATTTCATACTCCTTTATTCAGAATGTCAAATACCAAAGGTGAGCCAATGAAAGAAAAATAATCAATTTAAATAAACTATAACCCTCCCAGCCACACTCCAAGGCTTTCTTATAGCAGTCACAAAGATCTCTCTAACAATGTATGACCAGTATTTAGATCACAGCACACCAAACAAATTAGTATTAACATTTTTTTCTAGCTCCAGCTTTAGTGCAGGAAATTTCTCTCCTACCCTTTTGGCCTTCAGCCATCTCCCAAATTATAAGTAAAAGAATGATATTTAAAGGTAACTCCTTTAGACTTTATTGCAAATCTGCCACTGTCTAAAGCTATATTTGCATCTGAAGACAAAATCTGCCTAGAGGCTATTGTAAAAGCAGGGACTTAACGTCCATTATTTTTGTATCCTTTGGAGCTCATCATATTCTGCTCAGTTATTTCCACTGAATGAAAGACCAAATCACACAGCCCTATATTGAGCAAAGTAGCTTCTTAAAGATATTATAAGCACAAACAAGAGGAAGTCACTAAGCATCATGTTTAGAGAGGTCATCTGGAGAAGTTAAATTCTGGTAGGATCAGTAAACTACATATACAAATTAGGGCATAAATACACACCACAGAAGGTTTCACTTGGGATCTGTGAAAGGCAAGGACAAGTCTTAAGGAATACTACCTAAGAACTCAATATATTAACACAGCTGGAGTTCAGAGAATATATTATTATCCCATTTCAAAGCAGGACATTCTTCCAGCCAGGAATGTCCTTCCCCACCTCTTTGCCTACAACCTCAAATTCACTTGAGAACTGAAAGATTAAAAGACAGTTTCATCCCTCAGAGAGAACATGACCTAGAGGTGGGAGGTGGGGGGTCAAAAGTGGCCTCCTACAGACATTTAAACAAGAAGGTCCTACTGCATAGCACGGGGAACTATATTCAATATCTTATAATAGCCTATAATGAAAAAGAATATGAAAAAGAACATGTATGTATGAGGTGGGAAGCCCCATAAAAAAGACCGGCAGGACCCCCAGGCAGGGCCACTACTCTCCTGCCAGCACCATCCGGTTCCCTGGCCCAGCGGCTCTATCTTACTTTTTGCCTCTGAAATGGCTTACTTCTAGGAAAGTGGACCTTACCCCTAAAATTCTATTGGTTCCCTAAGCCAACTCCTGATTGGTCCATTTGTAGTACTTCATTTGCATGGAGCTCACTCCTGATTGGTTATTTCTCTCCCTCCTGATTGGTTCATTTCTACAAAACTTGTTCCTAATTAATCAACTTTTGTTATACTTTATTTGCATATGATGTTGCAAAGTGTAAACTGGCAGCCTATAAAAGCCTGTGTAAACCTACAGACGGGGTCCAGAGCTTGGAGTGTTAACTCCTCTGGGCCCGCTGGCATAATAAACCTGAGTTCTCCAACTCTCCGAGTGCTGCTTGGTCTCTTGCCCAGATCCAGGTTGCTGTTACAACTGAGCTGTAACACTGAGCTATAACACATTTTTCTGCAACATGTACATATATGACTGAATCGCTCTGCTGTACAACAGAAACTAACACACTGTAAATCAACTGTACTTCGATTAAAAAAAAAAAAGAAGTGGCTTCCTAGAGGAGACTAACCAGATGATGTGAAGAGGGGAAAAGAGAAAGTTGGTCTAGTAAAGGAAAGCAAAAGTCTTAAACTGAAAGAGACTGTTGGGAAACACATGCAGTTTAAAATACTATAGTTTATGTTTCGGGAAGGAGTGAAGTGGGAGGAAAGGGGCAGGGCACAATCACTGAAGGAATGACACAGCCATCAAAGACAGGACAAGCTGGTTAGAACCTAGATGGTGGAAGATTCTACTGCCAGCAGACCTCGAGAGTCATGGCGCACCCACAGGCACCGTGACAGTTCCTAGGCTGCCTTTAAGAGGTCAAAAGTGGGCAGGGAGGATGTTTCCTGGAAATCCTTGCCCCTTCCCCAAAGCAGTTGGAATAATCCTCCCACTTGTTAGCATATGAAATTGCCGAGCCCATAAACCCTAACAACTCCGCACCTTGTGGCCGCTCTCACTCGCTCTGCCACCCTCGCTCTGTTGTGCTCACCTTCTGAGTTGGTCCGCACTCTGTCCACGGAGTATGTATTGACTTTTACTTTAAACACCCCACACCTCTCGGCTTCTCTCCCTCTCACCTTTCTGAGATGGTCTACATTCTGCATATGAAGTGTGTATCGCCTAAGCCATTTTCCCTTCTGAGGGAGACAGACTGCACTCTGTCTATAGAGTATGTATCTCTCTAAATAAAGTTATTTTCACTTTACCATGCCTTGCTCTTGAATTCTTTCCTGCACGAGGCAAGAACCTATTCTGCCCCTCAACAGGGGCAGTAAGAAATTGAGGCTGGAGAGGTAAGCAAAAGCCATCAAAGGGTGACTGTAGGGAGCTAAGACGTGACTCTGGAAGCTCGGCAGGTCCCCTCTCAGCCCTCTCCTCACCTGTCCTAAACATCCTCATCCTTCCAGCTGAGGAGATACTGGCAAGGCCAGCTAGGGATCTATGGGGAAATCAATGACTTGTGGAAAAAAGGTATAGATGACTCCCCAAAAAGAGGGAATATTTTGGTAGGTATAACATTCCTTCTAATATACTGCCAACTCTACTCATGAATCAGCCTAATCTTTGTTTCTTGTCATGTTTATTGAAAACATGCCAACCAAAAACAGTGTTGTAAACAGTAAAACGCATCCTCTTTAAGTATAGTTTTTGAACTTTTGAAAATGTAGTCATACAACCACCAAAATCAAGACAGACCATTTCCATCACCCCAAAGAAATCCCCTCCTCCCACCCCAGCCCCTGACAACCATGGATCTGTTTCCTGTCCCTTTAATTTTTCAATTTAGTCTCAATCTTTTTAAATAGATGGAAGTGCACATAAAGTAAATACAGTTGACCCTTTGAAACTGAGCAGGATCCTGTGGGGCCCTCCTGGGTACCAAAGACTTTCTGTGTCCCCCTCTCTGCCCCCTACATACACCTATTTCTTGTTTGTAGGAAAAGGCTTCAGCCTCCTAAACCTTCCCTGAATTCCAAAGGACAGAGTCAAACAGTTACTCTTCAGAGTGAAGGAACGCAAAACAAGGGAAAGGCAGTCAGGAAACAATAGTGCAGCAATGGGGAAGGGTCCTGATTCCTCCTCAAGGGATTTGCGTAGCAATCTGATACATATCCCCGAGTTCTACTGAAGGAACTAAGGCCCCCACCCAGGTGGAGGTTGGTAACTTCAGGCTGAGCACAAGATTCCTGGAACACCGCCCTGGTACCTCACCACCAACCAATCAGAAGAAAGTCATACACCCTGCAGCCCTCACCCAAGATTTTGACTATAGAAACCTCCCAGAAAACCAACAGGGAGTTCAGGTCTTTTGAGCACGAGCCATCTGTTCTTGCTTGGCCCTGCAGTAAACCTTTCTCTGCTCCAAAATCCGACTTTTCCGTTTGCTTGCCTCACCGTGCGTCCTACACATGAACTTGCATTTGGCATCACCTTGAACAACACAGGTCTGAGCTGTGCAGGTCCACTTATATGCAGAGTTCCTTTCAATAAATATATTGGAAAATTATTTTTGAGATTTGCAACAATCTGAAAAAACTTGCAAACTACATAGCCTAGAAATATAAAAAAAATTAAAGTAAGCTATGGCATGAGTGCAGAGAATATATGTAGATGTATATATAACATATACAGTATTGTTGAGGGACACTTGGTGGAGCCTGTGACTCCGGTTGGTAAGAAGAATTTACCAAAGGCAAAGAAAGTTCAAGAACAAAGGAAGGTTTAATAGGTTTGCTGCTACAGGCAACAGTGGGCCACACAGGCAAGAGGTGCCTGTGTGTCCACCAGGTGTGAACGTGAAGGGTCTTTTATTAGGGAAGGGGCTGTGAACACAAAGGGATAGGGTAACAGATTTCTGATTGGCTGTAAGTGAGGTAAGGGGCTTTGGTATAAGGCGGGTAGTAGATTTATGACTCCAGTGAGATGGAGACATGGGCTGACACAGGCAAGGTAGTGGAATTTATGATTCCGATAATGAGGAGAACAAGTCGGCCTGAGCCTCGGTGAGGCTAGTCATTTCCCAGGGCTGTTAATTCTGCTACGGCAAACACGTTAGGAAAGGGTGTACTTTGTTTTTTTCAGGGATTGCAGGTGGACATCTGACAGCCTGGGAATGGGGGTCTCAGGGCCTCGGCAGGCACCAGTCGGCACTGCACACACCATAGGCCACGGCAAGAACTTTGGCTTTGGCTTCAAATGAGACTGGAAGGCACCAAAAAGTTCTGGGTAGAGGAAAGATAAGATCTAACAATGTTTAAAAAGATGACTCTGACTTGGGGGGGGGGGGCACTGAGGGAGGAGCAGAGAATAGGGAGACCATGTAGAGGCTACTGTAATCATCCAACAGCCAAGATGGGGACACTGGCCTGCACACCCCTCCCAGCCTACTGTCACAAGTCCCTGGGACACGCCCTGCCAAGTGAGGGTCCTTGGCTTCACACAGGAAAGAATTCAAGAGTGAGCCATAGTTGAGTAAAAGTGGATTTATTTAGAGAGATGGAAACGGGGAGGGGGGCGGGGGAAGTTGTTAAAATAAGGTAGATACACACTCCACAGACAGAGTGCAGGCCCTCTCAAAAGCAAGAGAGAGAGCTCAAGCCCTTGAGGTGCGGTGTTGCTTGTTTTTATATGCTAACAAGTGAGAGGATTATTCCAACTACCTTGGGGAAAGGTCAGGGATTCCCAGGAGCTGGGCCACTGCTCACTCTTTTGATCTTTCATGGTTGTCTTTGGAATTGTCATGGCACCTGTGGGTGTGTCATTCACCATGCTAGTACCTTACAATGAGTATAATGAAGCTTAAGGTCCACTGGAGGTTGAATGTCCCGCCATCTTTGGCCTCCAGATCTACTGGGAGTTGAATCTTCCACCATCTTGGTGCCAACCGCTATGTCATTCCTTTAATGGCTGTGTCCTGCCCACTTCCTTCCTGCCTCACTATGACAGCTGGGTATGCTTTGCCCTAAATACAATACTAGACACAAGACAAGCACTCAGAAACTGTAAGTAGAAACAGTACCTAGATTCTTAGGAAGAGTGGATTCAGATACATACTTTAGGATGCCAGTAGTACACCCTGTCTGCAGCCCTCTTCTTTATCCACAAGAAGGTAAGGCTGGGAGGGCGGGGAGGGCCCAGGACTCCAGCAGGCAGGAGGAGGCGCCTTATTCCCAGAGCAAGGTCACAGCCAATGGAGATTTCATAATGATTCTCTGCTGTCTGACCCATTCCAAAACAACCCCATTTCCCCACCTCCCCCAACTCTGCCCAGTAAGGGAAACACAAGGGCAAGTATAACAACAGTCCAGCTTCAGGATGAAGGGAACTTATTTACATTTACATTTTACATTTACACTCATTTTACACTTACATTCACACTCATTTACATTTAAGAAGGATCTGATAGATGTGGACAGGGAATGTAGCCTGTCATTCCGGTAAACAGGGATCAAGCCATCAGCCACTGCAGTCACACCCCCCCCCAACCCCCTCACCCCATGGCACATGCTGAGGGGAAATCAGGATAGAGAAAAAGCAGCAGCATTATGTGCTTTGGGTGCTGGCCCAAGATAGTTAAAATGCATATCTAACAAACAATTTCAATGAGCCCAGATTCTTGCATCTTCCCATACCTAGAAAAGCACCGAAGTCTTAACTTGAGATGTCTGTTTCTTGTGACTAACAGTAATCTCTGATGTTTGACTAGATTTTTTTTTTTAAAGCAAAAAATTCCTATGTATCTTGGCCTCTCCTTTACCTCTTTGGAGCAGTTCCTCAGAGCTACCTGAGAGGCTGCCTCCCAGCTACAGTCCTCAGTAAGATCTTCAAATAAGACTTAACTTGAAACTTTCAGGTTGTGCGTTTTTCTTCAGTTGACCATTCTGGCGAACAGTAAAGGGACCCAGAGCAGACTTCTCCCCTTTGCCTGGGCTCTACGAGGACCTGGAGCCTTGGTACCAGCAGAGGCCTCTTAAGCCTGTCTGCCCTCTCAGACAGACCAGGCAAACTTGGGTGAGTCTCTCCTGGTTCTTGGATCTCCCCTTATTGGCTGATGATCCTAAGTTTTATTTGGTGGTGGATAAACTCCTCTCTGGAAGAGTAGGTTTTCCTTGAACTTAGTTTCAAGAAGAGTTACCTGGGTTACTCAAGATGAAATTACCCAAGATGAAAGATCCTGGGAAGATTTTGCTCAATTGAAAGACACTGAGTGGGCTACCCCAGTTGAGAGACACTAGGAAGATTTTATTATGCATGTACAGAATTTATTCCTACAAGAACTTGCTTACCTGAGAATTAAAGGACATCTCACCCTAAAAATGACCGAATTGGGGTTCTTTTGATATTCCAAAGTTAATTTGTGTGTGTGTATGTGTGTGCATCTAGAAAAAGCCAGCTTGAGAAACCATCTTTTCAGAATTCTGACCTTAAAGGAACAAAGGCCCTTCTAGGAGAAACTTGCATTTCTCGCTGTGTGTCTTTGAGATGTAAATATTCTACCTGATCTTCTTAGGCGCCCCCCCCCCCCCCCCCCCCCCCCCGTGTCTTGAGAGCTTGGTTCTTGGAATCCAGGAAGTACGCATATGATGTATATCTGTCAGCCAGCCAATAATCTGGGATTCTGAGCAGTCTTTGTCTGGTTGTGCCAACTCTTGGAGAATTTTATCATAAGGGGTCCCAGCCCATAAGGGGCTCCTGTCATCTCAATCTTTGTTGCATTTGTCTATACAATGAAGGCCTTCACTTTCTTAGTATTTTAGGGAGTAAACTTTCTAGATCTTGTGAAGGCTGCATCCTCTGCATTCTGTTGTGGGGACACCTTTCTCATCTTACTGGGTTGAGTAGTCTTTAAGATGCTATTCTTCAGTGGCCAGACGATAGATCCTTTAAACTGGAGAAACTCCTGAATTGGTAAATTTTTAAAGAGCTCTCAATATAAACAGCTATTTTATCGGTACCTATGAAAAGACCAAAGTAGAAGGTAGATACAAAAAAATGAAAAAGGCTAACCTTAAGAAATCCCTTAGTTTAAAACAAACAACAGGAAAACATAGGTAGAACACTCGTTGACATAAATCACAGCAATATTTTTTTTGAACGAGCTCCTAGAGTAATGGAAACGAAAGCAAAAATAAACAAATGGGGTCTCATTAAATTTAAAACTTTTTGCACAGCTAAGGATACTATCAACAAAATGAAAACACAACCTACAGAATGAGAGAAAATATTTGCAAATGATGTGACTGACAAGGGACTAATTTCCAAAATATACAAACAACTCATACAGCTTAATATCAAAAAAATAAGCAACCCAATCAAAAAATGGGCAGAAGAGCTAAATAGACACCTCTCTAAAGAAGACAGACAGATAGACAACAAGCACATCACTAATTGCTAGAGAAATGCAAATCAAAACTACAATGAGATATCACCTCACAACAGTCAGAATGGCCATTATTAAAAAGTCCATGTATGGTAAATGCTGGAGAGGGTGAGGGGAAAAGGGAACCCTCCTACACTGCTGGTGGGAATGTAAACTGGTTCAGCCACTATGGAGGACAGTACGGAGGTTCCTTAAAAAACTAAAAATAAACTTACCATTTGATCCAGCAATCCTACTCTTGGACATATGTCTGGAGGAAAATATAATTGAAAAAGATACATGCACCCCAGTGTTCACAGCAGCACTATTTCCAATAGCTAAGACATGGAAACAACCCAAATGTCCATCAACAGATGACTGGATAAAGAACATATGGTATATGTACACAATGGAATACTACTAAGCCATAAAAAGAATAAAATAATGCCATTTGCAGCAACCTGGATGGACCTGGAGGCTGTCATTCTAAGTGAAGAAAGCCATGAAGAGAAAGAAAAATACCATATGATATCATTTATATGTGGAATCTAAAAAAAGAAAAAAAAAAGACACGAATGAACTTGTTTACAAAACAAAAACAGACTCACAGACGTAAAGAACAAACTTATGGTTACCAGGGGGTAAAGGAGATGGGAAGGGATAAACTGGGAATTCGAAATTTGTACCTCCTGGGGAGTGATGGAAATGTTAGCTCTCTTGATTGTGGTGATGGTTTCCACTGGTGTATACACCTATCAAAATTCATCAAGTTGTACATCTGAAATATGTGTATTTCACTGTACAGGAATCACACCACACTACAGGTGTTAAAAAAAAGGATAAAGATGATAAATAAATAAATAAATAAAAATAAATTTTAAAAACAACAACAAAAATCAGTTTGGGAAGCTGCATTTGTAGTCTGTTTCCCTTCAGTGAAACTTACAGATGCTAATAAAAACAGTAGATTAACTGTTAGTTAGGTGGATTAACAGGGGAACTAGAAAAAACTGATGGGAAAGTCTAGAGACTTCTTCCCAACAAATTTTAAAGGATAAAAATCTTTAGATGGTTAAGAAATGAAATAAATAAAACAGATGTTAATGGGATTAAAACAAAGGTTTTGGATACAACACTACCTAAGTTTGGAGGGCCAAAGGGACCTCCTTTTGGTCCCTGTGACCGAAAAATACTGCAAGCCGTATCAGTAAACAAAGAATGCTGAAGCCATCAAGTCATCAGCTGCTACCGCCACCCTCCAGTGAAGACAAGCCTGCAGCCCAGCCTCTGCAGCCACTCACAATGGTGCACTCTGAGGGGACTGAGAATAAGAAAGGACAGGATATTGGCCCTAGATAGCTAGATGCTTGTCAAAGGAATGAATTCAATGAGCCCAAATGTTTGCTCCCCCCCATACATAGGAAAGCACTAAATTCTTTAACTTGACACATCCAGTATTCTTCATTTAACAAGTAATCTTTTAATGTTCCGACTACCTGGTCTTTGTTGTAAAATTCCTATATGTCCTAGCTCCTCTCCTACCTCTTCGGAGCAGTTTCTCAGAGTGATCTGAGAAGCTGTTATCCTGGCTTGAGTCCTCTGGCCGATTAAAACATAACTCACAACTTTTAGGCTGTGCATTAACTTCAGTTGACAGTTTTGGTGACCACTAAGAAGGGAGGGACCCAGAGCAGACTTCTCTCCTTCGCCTGAACTCTATGAGGAACTGGAGCCTTGGTACCAGCAGTGGCCCTTTGTGCCCATCTGCCTCCTTGGGGAGTCCAGACAAATTTGGGTGAGTCTCTCCAGGTTCTCAGATCTCCCATATTGGTTGATGATACTGAATTTTATTTGGTGGTGTATCCAGGTACCTGGACCCCCAGTTGAAAGATACTGGGGGGAAATACCCGCCCAGTGGAGACGTGCTGGTGGGGACTGGTTGAAAGATACCAGGGACATACCCACCCTAAGGAGACGTCCCAGGTGGGGTCTAGTTGAAAGATACCAAGGTCTGGACGGAGTGGTTGGGTAAGAGGCTGGTCTAACACTTTCCTCAATTTGGCTACCTCCACTAAATTTGTCGGGATAAAAGTAAAATCTTATGAGAAGCCTTTCAACTCCAAAGATGGGACTCTCTTCCTGGCTGACAATGGCTTGTGCTTTCTCAGGTGACTAAGAAACTTGCAGGAGTGGTAGAGGCAAATATCTCATGCCATGTAGCTGTCCCTGCAGGGAAACCCACTAGCAATTTTATTCTGACAACCCAACCTTAGAATGGGGACTAGAACTTTCAAGACAAAAGAAAAAGAAATGACAGACTGCCAACCTCTAACTAATACCCCGGCCAAGTTCATGTACGTACAAAATTTACTTCAGCTGAGAATTAAAGAAAATCTTACCTTGAAAATAACTAGGTCAGGGCTCTTCCATTGCTTACGCAGTTAAGTTAAAAAAAAAAAGTCGGCCTGATAAAAATATTTTTCTCCGGAATTCTTACCTTACAAAAACAAAAGCCCTTTTAAGAGGAACTTGGATTTTTCTTCCTGTGTCCTTGAAATGTAAAGGTTTTCTTTCTCTGGGCGTTTTGTGTGTATGTATGTATGTATGTGTTTTTTTTTTTTTAACAAAAACTTGGACTCTGTCATCTAGAAGGTATAAATATGATGTACATATGGTGGCCAAGCAAATAAATTGGGATTCTGAACAATCCTTTGATTGTACCAATTCTCAGACATTTTGCCACCTTAACCTTTTGTTGCATCAGCCTGGACCGCAAAGGCCTTTTTACATTTTGGGGGAGTAAACTTTTGAAACTTATTTAGGCGGCAACCCACCCCTCCTACTTTCTTGTGGGAAAGCCTATTTGTCTTATCGTTTTAAAATCACTACTAATACATACGTATTTCACTGATGGCCAGATGACAGATCCTTTAAATTGGAAAAACTTCTAAACTGGTAAAACTTTAGAGAGCTCTCATTATAAACCTATAGTTTATAGGTTTTATTGGTACCTATAAAAATCAATCAAGTTTAAAGGTGGAAAAATATATATCTAATGGTTAACCTAAGAACTTAATTTTAAAAAAAAACGGATTTGAAAAGCTGTATTTATGTTTCCCTTTTCCCCTCAATGGGTTTTAGAGATGCTATAAAAACATTAGAATAATTAATGTTAATTAGGTTGAGTACTGGAAAAAGGAATGTAGAAAATGTCTAAAGATTTTTTTTCTTAACAAGGGAAAAATAAGGGACTTATCCCAAATGGATAAATATTGTTCAGATGGTTATTTAAAATGGGATAAATAAAAGGGATATTTATGGCTTAAGATAGACAAGGTTTTGATACTACACTACGTAAGGTTAAAAAGGCCAAAGGGATCACCTACTGGTCCCCAGCATTAAAGTTCAAACAAGTCTGCTCTATTTACCCTGGTTTAAAATGTATATATTTATAGGGCTGGGGAAAAAATATACACTGAGATACTTGATCAACAACTGGAGCAACAGTTAGACCAATTAATCAAATTTTAAAATCGACAAGGGCCTAAGTCCTTTGGCTCAAACTAAGGATCCCAGAGACTTTTATATAAAATTAGATAAAATGGACAAAAGATTAAAAAAAAAAAAAAGGCTTCTAGGACTCCTTCTGGTTTTCTTCAGATAACAAGTGATCTTTTAATGTTCCAACTACCTGGTCTTTGTTGTAAAACTCCAATACATCCTAGCTTCTCCCTTACCCTCTTTGGAGCAGTTTCTCAGAGCCATCTGAGAGGCTGTCATCCCGGTTTGAGTCCTTCCGTTGAATAAAACTCTCAACTTTTAGGCTGTGCATTTATTTCAGTTGACAGTCCTCAACACTGAAGAGCCCTAAACAAGTGCACTCTGTTTATTCCAGTTTAAAATACATATATTTAAAAGGCTGCTAAAAAATTACACTGAGATACCTGACCAGCGATTGCTTGGGGCAACAGTTAGGCCAATTAATTAAGTTCAAAGATTGACGAAAGATCCTGAGTCCCTTGGCTCAATTCCTCACTGGACACCCCAAAGCCATTTATACAAAAATAGATAAAATGGTCAGGGGATAAAAAGAAAGGTTTCTGGGACTCCTTGTAAGATCAAGACTGGCTGATGGGGTCCTAATGGAGGATAAAGTTAAAGGTTAAGAGTTGATAGAATTGAAATGAATGTTTATAAAAATTGATATATTTGAACTGGCTTTCTATAAGGTGGTTACATCTCTTTTGCCTAATCATACTATGCGACAAACAACAGGTCTCACTGGGGAACACTTCCCCCTGCCTGGTATAAGACAGGGCATATAAATATGTTCCTCAGGCAATACTGATTAAACATACTAAAAAAATCCATAGGGTTATCTGCGTCCATACACAATATGAAATAAAACTCAGTGCTAGTATTCAGGGGCTAATATAAAAGCAATAATGGAGAATTTTTGCCCCTAGGGTAAATTGCTCTGGGTTTAATTTGTACACTCTGAAAGAGGGCCTTTATTGAATACCTTGAGCAAACTTTTGAAGGCGTGATAAATTGAACCCTTAAGTTTTAGAACATAGAACTCTTGATTTTCCATGTAGTTGGAAGTCTACTTACTGATAAAAAAAAATCGAATTAAAGAAAATGTAGCTGGGAAAATCAATCTTTTATTATCACTTAGGCAGCAGACCAGTTCTCTGGGGAATTTAAAAGCAACTGTCTTTGTCTTGCAAATCTCTACAAATCAGATATGTAAATACAACCCACAAGGACCTGAGACTGAGCTGAATTAGCTCAATCAGGTAGAACCTGAAGACCCCCACCTCCACCCCCCAAAAAAGGGAAAAGAGCCTTTTTAAACTCAAACAGCTAGAAAGACTCCCTCAACAAATCTAATTCACAGCTTCCTTAAGGATTTATCAAGAACAAATACAAATCTTAAAAGTCTTTTCCACAAATAGAGAAAAGCTTTCGTCATCTGAGCAAATAAATTTAACTTGTTCCAGTTGTTATTTATGAACTAGTAAGTTTATAATGTAATAACCGATTGATGACTAAGTTTTGAAATGAAGCTATGAGATCTGTAGCTATGTTTGTTTTTATGTCTTTCATGGATAATCTAAACATAATTGCAATTTAATAGATATAAATGAGGTAAGAGCTTTTAGGTAAATTATTTAAGAATAATTATGTTTTATGCTGTGTCTACTTAAAAATGGTTTCTCCAGATTTTTGGTGACTTAAAACGTTAGAGTTTTGCTAAGTTAAGTGAAATGATGAAAATTTATTCAATGTATAGATCACTCCCAAATAAAATGAGATACTGAAACAGTTATTACTCAAGAAAGGCTTCCTTTTACAGAGAAACTTTTTAGGTGTATTAACAAAAATGTTTGATGTCGCAATAAAAAATTTTCTATAAAAAAGTCTGTGTTTTAGAAATAAACAGTATTTGTGATTTTGCCAATCTACAGAATAATACTGTGAAAGTTTATAATAATTGCTGACTTCTTAGTTTTCACTAGAAATTAAGGGTTTCAAAAGAATTTTGATTAATACATGTATTTGAGACAACTAAAACTCGTAAGGAAAATATCTTTCTATGAAAGGAAAAAGGGTATAAGAAATGGAAATACATTTCATTAAGGGAAATGAAAGTAATTTTGTCCTGGAGACAAAGAAAGAAAGGAAAAGCATAGGACAAAATCTGAAAATAAGAAGAAAGTTACAGAAGGTCTGTGGAAATGAAACCCTGAGGAAAGCGTTCTGTATATCATCAGGGCTGGCTAAGATTAAAATAAAGTTTAACTGAGTAAATACACCTCAATATTAAAAGTAAGCTAGCATGACTAACATAAATGCAAATCTGAAATTTAACTGAATCTTTTTATCACTGTGAACTCAATCAACAGGCACTAAAATTATAACTAAAATAGAGGGGAAATGTCCAAATTTTCTGGATATTCAGGAGTCCTCTTAGCACACAAAAAAACAAGAGAAATGAAGATCTTGCCTAAAACCCTTTCTTTCAGAATGAGAAAGATTTGCCCCAGGATGGGGTGGATGGAGGTGGGGAGTAGGGGGCTGGGACCTCATAATTTGTACATCTGAAAGATATGACCCACACATAGCTCCCCTTCAACCATCAGTCAGGACATAGTTTAAATAAAATAAGCTAAAAAAAATTCCTACTTTCTTATCAGAGCCTGAATAAATAAAAATTAATGTATTCATTCTGTTTCTTATGTAAGCACTTACAGATCATCATTTGAGAAAAACTGGGAACTTTTAAAATTCTAAACCCTGTCAATTTCATTTCTTTCCCATAAGAGACTGAACCTAAATTGGCAACTACAACTGGGGCCTCTAGAGTGTTTGAAATTAAAGGCATTACTGATCTTTGTAGAGATGCATTTACTAGGTCACAAATCTATTGAACTTAAAAAGCTCAAAGAAACTCCAGCAACATACCTAGTACCCAGATCTTGGTTTCTTGTAACAGTCTCCAAAAAAGGGAACCAAAGTGTCTTGAAGAAATGGCTGATTCCATGGCTGGGGCATGAAAAATATAAAAATGAGCCTGGAGCTTTTGTGATGCCAGAAAGTAAGGAAATGCCTTTTTTAAAAAATGGAGTAGGGAGGTGGTCTGTCAAAAGGGCACAGGGGCCAAGCTGAAAGAAGAGCTCCTAGTGGCCAAAGGTGGGACAATTTGAGCAGCAAACTAAATGATGATGTATTGGATTACAATGCATATAATAAAATAAATATTGATGAGTGTGTACTGATAAAAATAGTTGAATAAATAAATGGTGAAAGAACATCTGTTCCTTACAGAAGCATTCTCATTAATAAACATAGAAGAAATGAGAAAACCAATTTTAAAATCATGATTAGAACAACAGTTTCATGTACATCCAGTTCTACCAATGGATGCTAAAACTAGTGATTAAAAATTTAAGGAAAAACAGGGTATTTACATAGTCCAAGTTTCTCTCCCAAGATATCTACTAAATACAAAGGGAAAAATAGTAACTTTACAAGGGGGACCTGGCAAACAGCACTTCACGAAGGTTTACATCAGTAATAAGACATCATGGACCCCTGATATGATGCACTGGAATTACTTATAGTATCTCTTCCCAAAATACATAACTTCAATCTAAGCATGAGAAAACACTGAGTACTAATTGCAGGACATTCTACAAAATAACTGACCAGCACTCTTCACAAGTGTCCAGGTCAGAAAAAACAACAGAAGGTTGAGGAGCTGCCACAGATTGGAAGAAATTAAGGATATACAACAATCAAATGCAGTTTGCGCTCCTAGGCTGCATTCTGAACAAAAAGAATAGTGAAAAGCTGAGGAAATCCAAATAGTCTATAGTTAATAGCATTTACCAATGTTAATCCATTAGTTTCAACAATTAGTTACATAAGATGTCAGAGGAACTCTCTGAACCATTTTTTTGCAACATTTCAGTCTAAAATTATTTCAAAATAAAAAATTAAAATAATGAAATAACCTCAGTATTTCCCAATGCTTCTAATGCAAGTGTAATATTAGACTTAAAATATCATCTTTATTCTTTAAAACTTCAAGACCTATACCACCTAGCCACAGCTAAATGTATTTTGAAATACATTGACACTTCAAAGGTATCTTTTCCTTGTTTCTCTAACATATTTTAAATTAGCTGAAATTCAAATGATAGGAGAGCTGTGATATCTAAAAACCAAGTGTAGGGGCTATCTTTATCACACTGACAGGGAAGAAAGCAGGAAGTTTACATTTTGTAAACTGCTCTCCAGGAGCAATTTGCACCTCTTCCTTGTTTAGGTGGCAATTACGAAGGGAGAGGAGAATAGCAATTTGATTTCTGTTGAAAAATTAAAACCTCTTGAATTTTTCTCCAGATTGGGTGGCATTCTAGGAGGCAAGATAGAACACACCCATCTAACTGGGAGAGAGTGAAGGTATATACCTAAGCATGAAATCAGAACACAGTGAGTGGTTTGTAGCTCCAGGAAAGAGCAAAGTAGAAAGGATGGATCTATACTGGAGCAACTGGAATGAGTCAACTGGCCATAGGTTGCTAGTTACATCTGGGAGTAAATCTCACTGCATATGTCAAATGGACTCTACTCATACCTTAGATTCCAGATAGAAGCAGTGAACAGTTTAGTATGATAATACTATTACTATTAAGATTTAGGTATGGCTGAAATGATACCCTTTGATTTTTAACTAAAATTAGCTTACTACTTCATGGTTTCTGAAGCACACGTTTTATTTGAGGTAACCATCATATGAGGTATCCTGGGAAGACATCTAACAGTATCCCCATGTTATGAAACAGGAGAAATGGATCAGAAAGATTATGAATCAAAGTAGATGGCAAGTTTGCAGAAACCTTCACTGATGGATCAGGTAAGAATATGAAGTGTTCTCAGCATACCTGACACTCTGTACTACTGTTCTGGCACTTTCAACTAGCCCAGATTCCACTTCTGGACTCAAATACAATCAGACCCCACCCATTCAAACTCATACATTCTCTGGTCCTGTGAAGAAACTGTAGTCCAGAGAGATGAGGAGACTTCATCAAAAGTAGAAAATGAAGAAATGGCACAGTTTATAGAAGCACGTTAGGTCTGGGCCTCCCTCTCCCTGTCAACTCACACACTCTTTCCATGGCCCTGTGAGCTGCTTTGTGAACATGTAAGGAAAATGTGAAACAAATGACCAGGCTAGATCCAAAAAAGAAAAGAAAAGAAAAGAAAAGCAAGGATTGGTGAACTCCAATTAAAGTTCAATATGGTTTTTTTGTTCCAGCTATAAATGACCCTGAGACCTCTCAGCCTCCTCCTCTATAAATACCAAACTCCTAAACCTCCCTGGAAGGTTTAGTGCGAGCATAAACTGAGAACAGATGTAAAAACCACCTGCACACAGCAAGCACTCACCAGTTAATGGCTACCTCCTTTATTACTCTGAGGACCGGATGATCTTGTATTAACACATTCCAAACTAACACGGGATGATTGAGGAAAAGGGGTAAAATGAAACGCTTCCTTCTCCCTTTCTAACTTTTCTGTTGTCCCTCTAACTTTTCTACCCATCCTGTTCCCTAGGGTCCGGTCAGGGTGGAGCCAGGGTCAGGCTGTGCAGAATAGGAAGAGAAGAGGCAGAACTCCTATGTAAAAGTATCTGATGAAGTTTGGATACCGTTCCAGCAGTCTTTCCTCTTTCCTTGTAAGACACTCAGCTCAAGCGTCTTCAGGGGGCAATCACAGGGGTTCTTGTTTTCTGGAGACTTCCATTTTTACACTTCTGGGAAAAACTCAATGCCTATGAAATGACACAGAAATACCTAATGCTACCTGGGCCTATGCACTAATTTCCAGCCAACTCCTCTTCCAAAGACTAACGGGTCTTTTCAGTTGCCAGTCCAAAGGGACTGAGCTAGGGATCAGCATTTTCAACAAGGTTTCTGACCTTGCCAAGATTTCATTCCACTCCTCCTGCTGAAAACAAAACTTCTTATTTGAAATCAGGATGGGGGCAGCATTTTTGCTTAACCCACACCCACCCACCTCAGTTTAAACTACAGTACACTAATTTTCAATGCAATGATTCTCTGAATATTTTCTTTATTTCTATAAACAAGCTAACTCTGTGGGTCAAAAATTAGATATCCACTTTCTTAACAGTCTCCTAGTGAGGTAGAATATCAGCTTCCAAAAAACCAGAGGGGGTGGGGGGGACTATGCTGAGAAGGGGGAGTGAGTGTTAATAGGTTTTTAGGGGAGAGGATGATGAAAACATGATGACTGCACAAACTGTACACTTTAAATAGGTGTGAACTGTATGACATGTGAATTATATTTCACAAAGCTGTTGTTGGGGAAAAAAAATGAGGCCAAAATCTAGACAATTTATCATTATTGGTTCACATCGTGGAGTGAAGTGGGAACTGATTTTTTAAAGGATAAACTTGTACTTCCTGTAGACCCATATATCCTACATCCTATATCCTATAGAGAGGATGGCCACTCAGATTCTTTAAATTGCACTAAAAGATCACAACCCTAACCTATAATCCCAGTAATAAACCTTCCCACTTGAAATAGACTTCAACAGCTGCCAAACTTCTATCAAAAACGCTTGAGAGAAATACAGAGTATCTGAAGGACAACAGGTCTACCTATCCCTCTAAAAAAATCTAGATTCCCAAACAAGCCCTAAGTAGTCAAACAGCAGCATGTGTGACCATAGGGGCTTAGCATCCAACAGGTGTTTCTTATAACACTTACCGTAAGGAAAATCACAACTAGTGCATGTAGTCCTAGAAAACACAGTGGTGCATGTACTATGGGATGAGCCCAAAGGATGCTCTCCCACTGCCATTTTTCAGTCTCCTTTGCATCCTTCTGTGACACAAAACATCTCCCTCAGAAGTAGATGCCGGGAAAAAATCTTCTCCAAGGAGGTCGTATATTTCCTGCCTTTATCCTCATTGAATTGTATGACTGATCAGTCCCTTTTTGTTTTAGCCTCCAGGTTGTAACTTTAATTTCCTGTCCACAACTATTCTAATCTGCTCCCCTAAACTGCTCCCCTATTCTTGGTGTATTTTATTTTCCATTTGTAATACTTATGTTTGCCTCAAATGCTTTATGAGTGCTTAATAAAAATAAATGCAGAAATCCATTTTGGCTGTAAGTGTATTTTAATATCATTTTGATGCAAAAGAATGTGTTTTCTAAGGAAGCTCTTGCTGAGTGCCAGGGTCTGGAATAAAGATGACTAATAAACATTTGTTACTATGAAGTTTTTTTTTTTTTTCTTTTCTGAAATATGGAATGAGCTTTTATATTTCTATTAGGCAAGAAAAATAAAACGTAAGCAATAATACAGGTTTTTTAAAACTGCCAGATTTGCAATATAGTTTTTTCAGTCATGTATTTTCCTGTATTGTTCTAACGTCTTCAGAATTATTTTTATTAAGTATTGTAATAAGCTGGTTAAATTTTTCAAGTTATTAAAAGTCAACTATCCACAGAAAAATTACAAAAGACAGCTCAACAACTCTTTAGCAAACCATCTAAAGTTGTGGACAAACTTTACGTCCTGGGGGAAGAAAAAGACATAGAATATGTTGGTTAATCCCTTTAAAGTAACAAATTTCTCTCTCATCTTGTAGTAACTTCCATACTCAATAAGGTTTTATCCATCCCATACCAACTCTAGTTTCATACATTTGGAGAAAGGTAAAAGTTTTACCAGTGGGCTCTTAACACACACTACCAGACACGGAATTGGTTGCACCAAGACATTGTTTTCTGGAAAAAAAAGTCTAAATTTTCAGTCTATTTCATACTTTCAAATGAAAAGTATGGAGACTGGGAAGAAATAATTAAAACCTAAACATCTCATTTGTACAATTTCTGTTTTCTACCAAATGTTCACGCAATACCCACGAACCTTTCGTGCCACACACATCTCAAACGGCTTTCACAGTTTACTCACTCAGCTTAGTAGCGGTTCAGTTTAACCAGGGGCTTCAATCTCAGGAGCTGCTACGCTCAGAGGCGAAGTACGAACAATCATTTATATATAAACTCTGAGATGAGTCAGCGGGACCTTCCAAACATACCCTACGGAAGCAGCTCCTACTTAACAAAGACATCAAGCATCTGCACTGTGCTTTCTAAATAGTGGAGAGCTTTTCCAAAAACTCCCTGCTTCCTTTCCAGGCTGCCCCCTTCCAGCGTCTCCCCAGACTCTGTCGCACGGCCGAGGACTCCCTCTTCCGTCTCGCGCGCTCTGGACTCAGTCTGGAACGGCGCAGGGCTCAGGACACAGCCCGCGCCGGCAGCAAAACCCGGCCGGGGTCGGCCTTCCGCTACAGATGCTCACAGCCCGGCAGGCAGCCCACCCACCGCGCCCGCGCGCTCCCGGCGAGCCCCAACTCACAGGCGCAGCGGCGGGTCTGGGAAGGCGCTGGCCCCGAGTTATCTTCACGGCCACGGGCGGCGGGCGGCCAGCCAAGCGGTCCGGGCAGCGAGCGGCGAGCGCCAAAAACACCGACGCCGGCTTCACCTTGCACGCTTCGGGCTCCGGGAGTGGAGGGCGCAGGGCGGCGGCCCCTCCCCCGCGCCGCGGCTCCCTCGGGGTCGGTGCCCGCGCGCCAGCGGAAGGCGTGGCGCCGCCTGCCCGGCGGCGATAAGCGAGCGGACCCAGCCAGACGCTGGACCTGTCACCCGCCCGCGGGGCCCGAGTCACGACGATGACTATCCTGGAGCATGCAAGGACAAAGCAGAAAACTCCTGTCTCTAGGGTTTGTAGGAGACGGACAGTGGCGATTAGTCCAGGGAACCGCTAAGCTGATAAATACCCGCGCTGACCTAGATGGATTTGGTCAAAACCGGTGTCCCACACCCCTAAGCACCAGAGGACATTGACACCGATTTTTTTTTTCTGTCATGCACGTTGTCCACCCCAGAGCAAGTAGGCGGTCTCTACTGAATGAGCTTCTGAGAGATCTGGTGCGAGCGGCCCAGGGCCAATAAAATCAGGAACCGAATCTAAGGGTGGGGGGAAGGGGAAACCAAAACATTTTGAATGAAAATATTACAATAAACAGTTTAAATGTGTTCTTTACACTCCTGTAATAAATACTTATGTTCAGTACACTAATCGTGTGGAAAAGCTAGAAAGTGATTGTGCAGATTCAGGAAAAGGGTTCCAAATCTCATCCTAATACTTTCATTGCCATCAAATTCTGTTTGAAAAATTCAGATTAAAGTAGGCATTTCATAAATGTATTGCATTGTAAAGAAATGAGTTATTTCAACGTATAAGGTAGCATTTTATTTTGGGCCAATTATTTTCAAATGTCCTGCTCCCTCTTTTATTGTTTGGTTATTTGAGGTAGTAATAGAATATTAGGGAGGGAGAGGACCTTACTAATTTTACAGTTGAGTCACCTAGTTCAAAGGAGACCATTTAGCACAAGGACAAAACTTAGTAGGATAAGCGGGTGACTCAGTTTCTCAGACCCCACCCTCTGCTCTCCACCTCATCACCTCTCTGAACTGCCCAGTATTTATAGAGCTGGGTTATTGGGACTCCACTGAATGTGTTTTTTGTTTTTTTGTTTTTGCCTTTAACCCTTTATTTTACTTTACTTTGTTGTTTTTTCCCTGAATGTGTTCTTAATCTGGCACTTTTACTTTTTCAATTAACTAAACTTTTTTTATCTCTCTCTCATTACATACCAAGCAAGAAAAAAATTAAAATTGCCTGTAACCCATCAGCCACATACCATCTGCTTTTAGTCTTTTTCTATGCACACATATTTCCTCAAAAAACAAAAATGGGCTTACATACAAAGTACAAGGATGAAAGTCATCATCTCTGGAGTCAGATAGCCTATGTTTGAATCCTGGTTCTCCCCAACCCTGGAGACTTGAACTTGAACTAGTTAGTTTGTCTTTAGGTGGTTATTGGTAATCAGGGGAAACAATCTCTCAGGGTAGAAAAGATGAAATAAGATAATGTGTGTTAAGTACTGAAATGTGTGTAAAGAAGTCATTATCACTGGTTGGCAGTCAATAGATTGGTAGCTATTATTATTTTCTAAAACCGCTATATTGCAAACATGGCTCCCTATGATTCAGTATCTTTTTACAATTTTATATTTAATGGCTGCATGGTATTCAGTCGTTTGTTATGTGCCGTAATTTAACCAATCTTTCTATTATTCACAAAACACCCTTGGAGCTGTTATTGCACATACCCAAATAAATTCCAGACCAGGAATCCTGAGGCAAAAGGTATGCTCATTTTAAAAACTTTAATACACATAACTAATTTCCCACAAAAACTTTCTGCCAAATTCAACCTCCTAACAATTTAAAAGATTGCCTGTTCCCCTAAATTCTGACAAATATTGGATAAGATAATAATTTTAATTTTTTTAATTTGATAGGGAACAAATGGCACATCAGTGTTTTAGTTTATAGTTCTCTGACTTAGCAAGAGTGAGCTTTTTTTAATGTTTCATGATCATTTGTGGTTTAATTGTAAATTTTCCATGTAAGGCTTTTCCCCAACTCTTTCTATTAATTTCTTAGATGGCAGAATAATAAACAGAGTGTGGATCTCTGATGATATCACTGATCTGCTGGACTATCTCCAGGCTGGTTGAAGTCACTGTCATGTTTTATGTGCCTTGCAATCAATTATCAAAATTAGGATTTCTTTAGGATCTTAAACAAAAGCCTTAGGGCCATCTAGGGTCCACACCCTTGATACACACACTAGAGATCTTAAATGGGCACTGGAAGGGGTGAGGTGTCACCATGTGCTTTTGTAGGCAGTGCACATGGACATAACTAGACAAATCAAAAAGATGCCTTCAGGTAAAGGGAGCCAACAGACTCACTCATGAAATCACTTGAGCCTCATTTTTGAAAACTCCAAAAATAACTAGGAGACTTTGGGGGTGGGGGGTGGGAGATGTAATTCTCCTTTCCCAGAACCATACTAGTGAGGGGCTTGCTTGTATGGTTTTCACAGGGGTATCAGTCCTTGATGAAATGTCAGCAACAGATGGTTACAAATTTGTTTAGTGTTAATAAAGGATATGATTTATTATACAGAATGGCAACCAAAGCAAAATCAAAAACAATCTTCTTATTAAAGGAACAAACTTCCTGAGCCTGTAACTCCAACAATCAGGCAACCTACTATCAAAGCTCTCCTATGGACCTAAGAGAAACTCTCTTCATCCTTCTCATAGGATTTTTGATATCCTCCAAGCCTCTCCCAGATGCCCTGAGTTCTCTATTTGCCTGCCTGGCCACCAAGTGCCAGGTAAGGACCGGTAAGGACCCAGTCTGTTCCCTGGCCAATTTCCCCCTGGCAAGTCCAGGTTTCAGGGCAGGGTTTATTATAGGCCTGGAGGCATTTGGGTTATGTATGTAATATCTATATTGGATCCCAGTATACTTATTTTCACTACCACTCCAAGTTGAAGCAAATAAAAAGCAGTGCAAGAGACTGTATGCACCATGATCTCCCACAGCTCTGCTTACAGCTACCAGGGGCCTTTGATCAGCGCAGTGAGAGACTGGTCAGTGGTAATGGCCTGAGCCATTACGAGCACTGACGAGTAAATGAAGGAATGGAAACATAGTACAGACAATTCTTACCAAAGGTCTCCAGGAAGGAGTATACCTAAAGGCTATCTTGGGGTTCAGAGAAAATATTTCTTATTTGGTTTAAATTAGACAAGCCAGAATATGTGTGCATGCCAAGAGGACAAGCCATAAGAAAGGAAAGTGGTTACCTGGTATAATTGAGACAGAAGTGAAGGGAGCAGGGCACAGTTATTCAAGGAATGACAGCAATTAACACCAAAATGGTAGAAGATTCAACTCCCACTAGGCCTTGAAGATTGAGATGGCTGGAGGTTTGACTTCTAGTAGACCTTGAGCTTCATTATATACTCATCTTAACATATTAGCATGATAAATACCATGCCTACAGGCACCATGACAGTCACAAGGCTAGCCACGAAAGGTCAAAGAGTGGGCCGTGGCCCAGTTCCTGGGAATCCCTGCCCCTTTCCCAAGGGTAGTTGGAATAGTCTTCCCATTTGTAGGCATGTGAAGCTACTGAGCCCATAAAAACTGGCAACACCACACCTCGTGGCCGCCTCATCTCTTTGGAGATGGCCCGCACTCTGTCTATGGAGTGTGTACCTACTTTTACTTTAACCTGAGCACCCAACCCCCACACCTCATGGCCTTTCTCTTGCCTTACACTCTATGTGGTATGTATCTCTCTAAATAAATCTACCTTTACTCAACTGTGGCTCGCTCTTGAATCCTTTCCTGTGCGAAGCCAAGGACCCATATCTGGCAGGGCACATCCCAGGGGCTTCACTGAGACCTGGGACACAGCCCTCATTATGCCCCACATCTGTTTTTCCTGCACCTAAATTGGTAGAGGAAAAGCTTTTCCTCTAACTCTAATAAGGGACCTAGAGAGAAAGACATTGCATGGCAACACCAAGGACCCCTAAGATTGGATTCTATAAATGTGATGGCATCAAAGCCACAAATGGGCATGGTTTTCCCAAACACAAAGAAGTGACGATAGAGAAGGTTAGAAGGATGAATAAATTCTAGGATGTGGTTTTGCTGGGTAGGTAAAGCAATAGAAAAATGGAGCAAGAGATAAGTAGGTGAAGTGATTCATCACAGGAAAGTGAAGCCAGGAAGAGACAGGTAGAAGGGGGGCTTAGAGGGGTCAGTCACTTGGAGGCTGAAAAGCTGAAACAGGAGCATGAAGTTACTGAACAAGAAACTGGCATTTAATATTGGCATTCCAGGTTTTGACAAGGTCCCATGGTTTGAATGTGACAGTAGGATCATGGAAATGGAAAGAAGGTATATTTGTCTTCTATTGCTGAGTGAAAACTTTCCATCAATTTAGCATCTTAAAACAATACTGATTTCTTTTTTTTTTTTTTTCTATTTAAGTATAGTCAGTTTACAATGTTGTATCAAACTCATTTCTTATTTCACAATTCTGGAGGTCAGGAATCTAGGTGGGCTAGGCTCTGCTCTGGGTATCACGGCGCCAAATCAAAGTATCAGCCAGTTGGGCTCTTATCTGAAGGCTCTTATCTGAAGAATCTGTTTCCAAGGACACGTTGTTAGCAGAATCCAGTTCCTTGCAGTTTTAGGACTGAGGTCTTTGCAGTTTAGGACTGAGGCTGATGGCCAACCAGCTCCTGAAGGCTGCCCACATTCCTTCTCTGGGATTCCTTCAAAGCAGGTCCTTCTCAAACTTCAAATCTCTCCGACTTCCCCTTCCTCTGTTCAAAGTGTGATTACATCAGGTTCATCTCAATAATCTCACTATTTTGGAGTGAACTCATTTAGGACTTTCATTACAACTGTAAAGTTCCTCAAAGCAGTACCTAGACTAGTGTTTGGTTAAATAATCAGTGGATGAACTGAAATCTTGGGCTCTGAGGAACAAGGGGATGTTTAGAATCTGAATGTTAAGTTGAGAAGATCAAAGAACACAGAAGGATAGGGTGATGGGTTGATCATCTACATAAACACAGACTCTGCCAAGGCAGTGACCACCTTGGAGAGAAGAGAGATACTGAAAACCAGCTGTCAGAGTCTTTTATAGATACAGAGAAAAGAAGAGAAGCTGGCATTAATACAGAGAGAGACAGATAATGTGTGTATGTGTGTGCGTGTGTCTGTGGCAGGGGTGGTGGAGGTGGTTGAGGCCAGATGTGGAGCCAGACCACCTTGATTCATATAATTTTCTTTCTATAGCAGGCAAGACACCAAATAAAGAATTCGTTTGGTTATAAAGTTCACAGAGGCAGTCAAGCTCTAAAAAACGACATAGCAGGGGAAGAATGTATATAATTAGGTACTGATAATTATTCTGCAGACTCATTAAGTGGGGCAGAGGATGTAACATTTGTCCCTGCAAAACAGACTGCAAAGTTAAATGTTGAGTCTACCAAACTAAATGTCACACATCCATAAAGTCTTTTGTTTGAGTAAACTTTTTAATTGAGGTATAATACATACATAGAAGAAGTACAGAAAATCTAAGTAAACTGCCTGATGTATATTTACAAAATAAACACATTTGTATATCTGTCACCCAGATCAAATATATATATAAATATATGTGTGTGTATGTATGTGTGTTTGTTCTATGTCAACTATATCTCAATAAAAACAAACAAGACAGAAAAAAAACCAGACAAAACTCATGTATAGTGATAGAAGTCAGAAGAGTAGTGACCTTTGGAAGGGACAATGACAGGGGTGGAGCATAAGGGAGACTTCTGGGATACTGACAATAAACAAATATATGTAGGTCTGGGTGGCAGATATACGGGTGTGTTCACTTTGTAAATATCCATCAAATTGTTTACTTAGATTTTCTTTACTTTTTCCATATGTATGTTATACTGCAATCTATAACTTTACTTAAACAAAGGACTTTATGGACATGTGTTACATGGAAAAGAAAGATGGGAAGATACTAGATTAAAACAAGTTGATTAAGTAGGTTTCATCATTGCAAAACATGTATACAACATTTGTTCATGGACCCTCTCCACCAAGAAGCAGCTCAAAGCCTGTATTCTTGATAACATACTAACAGAAATGTGAGAAAACCTTCTAGGGTCAAATTGTGGAGGACTCAAAGGCCAAATCAAGGTGTTTAGACATACCCTGAGAGTGAGAAATCACTGAAAGGTTAGTGTTGGGATGACATTATCAAAGCTGTGTTTTAGAGAGATTAATTTGTTCACGTAAAGAATGGATGGGGGGATGTAGGAAATCTCAAAATGAAAATAATGAAGACTGAACTAGAGCAATGGTGGAAAAAATTTGTGAGGGAAGGGACATGAAGGAAACATGGTAAAGGAAGAATTTACAGTCTTGGTAATGGATAGAACATTGAACGTGAGAGACAAAGAAGCCAGAGCGGACTTTAAGATCTGAAAACTGAGAAGCTGAACACCTTGTGGTGTCATTAATGGGAATTATGTTGCTAGAAAGTATGTCTTTTACCTCCCGTGTATTTCCTTAATGTTGCCTCGCTCAGGGCCTTGAACACAACAGACTCTCGATAAATATTTATCGACCAAGTAATAAAAGTGAGTTTACCTTATTTAATTCCGGGGCTTATCCACCCTTACATGAATCTGCTATGTAAAAATGGAAGAAGGGCTTCACCTCTTTCATAAGATACATTACTGACTACTATTAACATTTTATTGCCTGTAGAGATAAGAGTTCATTTGTGGGGTCAGCTGAAGCTAAAGTGTAATGAGCATTAAATGACACATGATTCTTTATATAATGCCTTAGAATTTTTTCTCATCTGGCTGTCACGCTCTATATTATAATAGATGATGTCAACAAAGCCAAAAACTTATAGCTACACCCTCAGTTACATTTTAGTCTTCCCTATGTCATTGCTCATATTAGACCAAGAAACACACATTAATTATTCTATGTGTAACAAAGCTGTAAGCCAATGTAGATGTACCCAACATTCCTCTCACCTCTATAGTTTTTGTTATTTGACCCTTTGGTGCCTCAATTTCCTACCTCAAATTAAGGGTGATAATATCTATGTCACAAGGTTGAATAAAGATAAAAATTAATTACTGTATATTTGGAAAACATAATTTTTATCCAAAGCTAATAATAACGGCGAATATTTCTTGAGTATTTGCTACTTGCCAGGCAGTGTTCTAAGTGCCTTTATGTCCCTTCCCTCACACTCTACTACTGGAAGTCCAATCTCCTGCCATCCTGGGTCTCAAGGCCTACTGGGAGTTGAATTTTCTGCCACTTTGGTGTTAATTGCTGTGTCATCCCTTTAATTATGTCCTGCCCCTTTCCTTCCTGCCTCAAAGGGAGCTCAAACTACATGAAGCTGGGGACTGGAGCCAGACTCTCTGAAATCCAGGGCAGGGATGGGGCTGCCCCCTTATAAAAGGGTGGAGGTAGTGGGAGACAGTGCTGCCCCACTCTGCGTAGGGATGTGTGGCTGTGTGGTGTGGATGGCCATGCTGAGGCAGAGACACAGCACATGGGCCGTGAAGCTCCTCCAGCCCATTGTGCCTCCCTGGTGCCCCTAGAGGCTTCTGGGCTTCCTTGAAGGTGGGCAGTGGACGAGAGCCCCTGGAGTGGACCTCTGGCTGTGAAGTACCTGGTCTCACCTGCTGCCTCTGGAACAGTCTCTAACATTGCTGGATAACCCTGCATTTCCACTGCTCTCTGCTCAGTAACACGGCTTCCCAAATTAGATTGTTTCTAACAAAAGTGTGACATTCAAGCTACAATCCTGGGCATGCCCAACTTCAGCCATTTGTAAGACTGATAATGAAATAAACCATGTTAATTGTAAAATTTTTTTAATTAAAAAAATAAAAGTGCTGCTAAGTTTTGGTGAGGGATGCAGCCAACGGGCTGCTCCATCTGTAGGAAACAGGAAGACACACATACAGTTTGACAGGCCTTCTTCCTGCTCCACCATGCCTCTTAATCCTCCTTACATATTCCCACAGCTTTACCTCCCTATGGCTAGACCTTGGATAGTTTCCTCAGATACATACATCTTCTGGGTCACTCATTCTCTACACAATTATATTAATCTTTCATTTAACCTTCTATCCATTTGAATTCTTAATTTCAGTAAGTTTTTTTTTATTTGTAAAAGTAGTATTTTGTTCTTCAAATTGGCCTCATCATGAGAGTCTCTTATTCTCACTCCTGTTTTCAATGCCCATTTTTACATCTGAAAATATTTCAAGTAGAATTATTTTTTAAATTTTGATAATTAGTTATAAAACCTAAGCTCTCTGTGGTTCTGATTCTGTTATCTCTGACTTGCTTGATTTCTGTTTTATAACTTTTTACTGTAAGTTTCTTGTTGGTTGTCTCTGCGAATTCTTTAAGGCCTGGCTGAGGGTATGCTCCCCTGGGAAAGTCTGTTTTTGCTTCTCCTAGATACCTGGGAATATTACCTATCCTGATACCCTTTAAATTATAGGCTTGTGTTTTTGGATCATGCAAAGAATGTGGACTGGGTCCCAAACTACATGAGATCTGGCCAGTGGCTACAAGTTCTCAGGGGAGGCTTTTTCTTAACTCCTTTTTTTAAATGTCCATTCATAGCCCAGCCCAAGACAGAAATGTGTTCTTATGGTCCACCTTGGCAGGGTGGGTTTCCTTTCAAGTTCACCCTTCCTGAGGGTGCTTCTCTCCTGGGTCCAGGCATTACGCTTCCATTTTATGTGACTTCAGGCTTTGTCCCTGTCCCCTTTGTGCAATGCAGTTCAGAGTCTCAATAAAGATGACTGTAGGCCTCAGGGTTTCCGGCTTTAAAACTTAAGTTTTCCTGCCTAGCCTCTACTCCATTCGGATCTTAGTGGACTCATCAATCATTTAAGAGTGGTTTTAATATTTTATCAAGCATATTTAGATATTATGTAGCTGGGTAGTTTCAGGGTCTCTAATGTTGCAATACTGATGAAAACAGAAGTCCTCAAATACGCCTGTCATTTTCTTCACTTTCTCTTGTTATTATGGGAATTTCCAAACATAAGCAGAAAGAACAGTATGAAGAACACCTCTGTGCTGATCAGTGAGTGGCCAATCTTTGTTTCACTGATACTCCCCCTTTTATCCCCCTTGCCCACAGATCATTTTGAAACAAATTTCAGAGAGCAAATAATTTTACTCACAAATATTTTTATATGTATTTCATAAATATTTTCTATGTCCAAAGATATAGATTCTATCTTGATAATTAATTTTCATATTTATCTCATATGTCATCTTTCACAAACTATCAATTTAAGCTGTTTACTTCCTTTTTATGGGACACTTATAATAAGTAAATCAAAGAGTACTCTACAAAGTTTAAACTAAATTTAATTTTAAATGTCACACCTTCCCTAATAATGAAATATACTTATCCTATACCTAATTTCCTTGGAGTCACAGTATTTCTCTATGGGCCTCATCATCTGTGCCAAGTAACGGCAAATATCCTTGACCATGAAAGAAATCAGAACAGATAACCTCTATGAACACTAGGTAGAAAAAAAAACCACTTAACAATAAACTCCAGCTAATTAACAGAGAGAAAAATAAAGAACTGTAGGAAGAAGTAAGTAAAAAGATTGGCAATATGCATTAATACATTTATATAGAAAATAATACTGTGGAAATTATGTTTATAAACATAATGTAAATATTATAAACATAAAAAATTACAAATAATAAAAACTAAGGCGGGTGTTGAAAGGAGGTAGAAAGAAATGTGAGTCATTCTCATCTTTCATAGCAGGAAACCAATTGACACCTTTTAAATGGAAACTAACACCCATGTGGGCAACCTCCACATATTTATTATGGCCTCAAATTAAATCAGAGAGGTTTATTTTTGCCAAACATGAAGCACAAATGTGAATTATTATTATTATCCACTTTTTAAGAATTTCTGCACAGTCTCAATCATTTGAAATGAGAAGTATTATTCTTATGGGGAAAAAAAAGAGAGAAATTTTAAGTAAGTGACATTCCCAAAGTGTTAATTAGCCAATCTAACTTTCTATGTTAAGGATAGTGGTCAGAAAAGATACCCTACTAGATGATGTTTTTGTCTCCCATCTCTGAAAATATGCTGTAAACATCACACAAAAACTTTTTTTCAATTTCGTAGTGGTTTCAAGTAAGGGCAATACATGCCTCCCCAAAGAGGATGTTTGAAAATGTCTGAGGGTTGCTGTTGGCACGCAGTGGTCATAGCGAAGGAGGGGAAGCACACCGTAAAAGAAGCAACAGTGCCGTATCAAAGAAATCATTGCAAATCCATTGTCATACTGCTTTCTCCCTACATTTCTTTCTAAGACTTTCATAATTTTACCTCTCAGGTTTAGGCCTTTTATCCATTTTGAGTTAGTTTTCTGTCTATGGTGTAAATAAAGGTTTCTAAAATCATTCTTTTACATGTAAGTATACAGTTTTCCCAACACCAACATGTTTTTTATGTTTTAAAAAATTTTATTTCTTTAAATTTAAATATAGTTGATATACAATATTATGTTAGTTTCAGGTGTACTACATAGTGATTTGACATTTGCATACATTATGAAATGATCACCACTATAAGCCTAGTAACCATCTGTCCCCATACAAAGTAACTACAATATTATTGACCATACTCCTTATGTGTATACTACATCCCTGTGGCTTATTTATTTTGTAACTGGAGGTTTGTAACCTCTTAATCCCCTTCACCTATTTCTACCCCCGCCTCTGCCAACCACTCCTTTGTTCTCTATGAGTACTTTTTCATTGTTTTGTTTGTTTTTTTTTTTAGATTCCACATGTAAGAGAGATATACAGTATTTGTCTATCTCTGTCTGATTTATTTCATTTAGCCTAATACCCTCTCAATTCATTGATGTTGTTGCAAATGACAAGATTTCTTTTTTTGTGGCTGAGTAATAGTTCCCTGTATATATATATTCCACATCTTCTTTATCTAATCATCTATCGATGAACACTTAGGTTGCTTCCATATCTTCGCTACTGTAAATAATGCCGCTGTGAACATTGGTGTGCATACATCTTTTCAGATTAGTGTTTTTATTTTCTTCAGGTAAATACCTATAAGTGGAATTACTGAATCCTCTGGTAATTCTATTTTTAATTTTTGAGGAACTTCCATATTGTTTTCCATAGCGCCCACATTAATTTACATTGACACTAACAGTGCACAAGGGTTCCCTTTCCTCCACAGCCTCGTCAATACTTATTACTTGTCTTTTTGATGATAGCCATTCTGACAGATAGTATCTCATTGTGATTTTGATTTACATTCCTCATCTGTTGGCCATTTGTACGTCTTTTTTTTTTTAAAGTCTATTCGGTTCTCTGCCCATTTTTAATCAGGGTTTTCATTTTGTTGAGATTTTGTTATGCAAAAGCTTTTTAGTTTGATGTGGTCTCATTTGTTTATTTTTACTTTTGTCTCCCAAGCCTGAGGAGACAGATCCAAAAAAATATCGTTAAGACTGATGTCAAAGGGTATATCGTCTATTTTCTTCTAGGAGTTTTATAGTTTCAGGTCTTAAATTTAAACTCTTTAATCTATTTTGAGTTTATTTTTGTATGTGGGATGAGTAAGGAGTCCAGATTAATTCTTTTGCATGTAGCTGTCCAGTTTTCCCAACACCAGTTATTGAAGAGACTGTCTTTTCTTCATTGTATATTCTTGACCCCTTTAATATAGATTAAAAGTGACTATATTTATTTCTGGGTTTATTTCTGGGCTCTCTATTCTTTTCCACTAATCCATGTGTTTGTTTTCTAGCCAGTACCATGCTGATTTGATTATTATAGCTTTACAGTATAGTTTGAAAGCAGGGACCCAATATCATTTCTTGAAAAGACTGTCCTTTTCCCATTGAATGATCTTGGTACTTTTTCTGAAAATCAATTGACCATATATACAAGTGTTTATTCCTGGGATCTGTAGTCCATTTCCATTGGTCTATATGTTGATTCTTATGCTAGTACTGCAATATTTTGGGTTTTTTTTAATTATAAAATGATTTATTTTATTTGGTCCTTTTAGACATTAAGGAAGTAATAGTACATAGATAGTTCCTATATATTTTTAAAAACATTTTTCTTGAAGTATAGTCAACTTACAATATTATATTAGTTTCAGATGTTTGACATGGTAATTTGATATTTTTAGAGATTATGCTCCATACAAAGTTATTATAAAATACTGATGATATTCCCTGTGCTGTACATTACATCCTTGTACTTTATTTATTTTATACCCAGTAGTTTGCACCTCTTAGTCACTTTCACCTATTTGCCCCTCCCTCCACTCCTCTCCCTATGATTGATCATTATATAATGTCCATCTTTGTCTCCTGTTACTATTTTTGGCTTGAAGTCTATTTTGACTGATGTGAGAATGACTACATCTGCTTTCTTTTGGCCGCCATTTGCTTGTAGGGTCATCTTCCAACATTTCACTCTGAGCCTATGTTTGTCTTTAGAGCTGAGATGAGTCTCATAGAGGCAGCATATATTTGGGTCTCATTCTTTCATCCATCTAGCCACTCTATGTCTTTTGATTGGTGAATTCATTCCATTTATATTTAGGGTGATTATTGATATATGAGCACTTATTACTGCCATTTTATCTTTTGTTTTCTGCTTGCTCTATATCTCCATTGTTTCTTTTTCCTTGTTTTTGTCTGCCATTTTACTTTGGTGGCCTTCAGTGATATTTTTCTCAGTTTCCTATTTTTTTTAATGTTTTGTGTCTCTGCTCCAGATTTTTGTTTTGTAGTTACCATGAGTTTTGTATAAAATGTCTCATAGATAAAAGGATCCTTTTCAGCTGATAGCATCTTACCTTCATTTGCCTATACAGATTCCATCTTTTTCTTCTTCCCCTTTTATGTTTTTGTTATCACAAATTATCCTTTTTTATGTTGTGAGTTCATCACCAAATTAAGTAGCTATAGTTATTTTTAATGCTTTTTTCCCCCTTAACCTTTACACTATAGTAAGTGTTAACAACCTACTCTGATACAGAGTTACAATTTTCTGATTTTGTCTATTTATCACCTTACCCAAAGTTTCATGTACCTTTGCCTTTTCAGGTAGAAGTGCTCCTTTTAACATTTGTTGTAAGGCAGGTCTAGTGGTGATAAACTTAGCTTTTGGCTTCATGGTATTATTTTTATATTAAACCATATAACTACTTACAAAATATGTTAGAGTACTTAGCCCTTAATTTTATACCTGCTTACTTATATCATAATGAGATACCAGTTTACACCACTAGAATGGCTATAATCAAAAAGACACAATAACAAGTGTTGGTACGAGAATTTGAAGAAACTGGAGTCCTCACACATTGCTGGTGGGAATGTAAAGTGGTGCAATTACTTTGGAAAACTAGTGTGGCAGTTTCTTTAAAAGTTAAACATAAATCAACCATACCTTAATATAAATAAAGAATGAATGAATGAATAAATAAATAAAAGTTAAACATAAATTTACCATATGACTCAAGAAATTCAGTCCCAGGAATCTAAGAGAAATAATAACAGATATCCACACAAAGGCCTGTACGCAAATGTGGTATTATCCATAATAACGAAAACTTAGCAACAGCATGAATGTGCATCAACTGGGTGAGTAGATAAACAAAGATGGGTATATCCATACAGCTCAACAATACTGTTCAGCAATAAATACTAATAATTCATGCTATATGATGGGCAAACTTCAAAAATATGCTAAGCAAAAGAAGCAGGACAGAAAGACTGTAAGATTCAACTTAATGATGTGCCCAGAGAAAGCAAAGCTACAGAGTCAGAAAGTAGTTTAGTGCTTGAGGTAGGAAAGAGGAATGAATGCAAATAGGCAAGAAGAATTTTTTCTTAACACAACTCTTCCTATAGTGATTCAGCAGTTATCAGTTACAATATTTTGTGTAATTGGCTCAAAAGAGCCCAGCTGTATACTTGAATCAGTCCATAGTCCAATTAGAGATTTGTTTCCACACCCAACATAAATTTTTGACTATGCCAGTGGGGAGGAGGTTCCAGGAACCATGTTGACTTGTGCTCCACTGTCCCTAAGGACTGACAGGTTTGACAACTTTAAGTGCAATCAAGTTCCCAACACACTTCGACCAGTGCATAAATCCTCCAGTTCCAGTTAGAAAAGGAGGAGCCTTAACCCTTGTCCTAGGCTGGCTTCTCCTTGAAAGGAGAAAGGCTAGGTAGGAGATGATGCTGAATGTATTAGGTAAACAACAGTCCAAACTGCACAGATCTCAGCAAGGGGACTTTGGTTCTCTTGGTCCTTCTCCTGTTTCAGCAAAAGGGGCAGCCATGGGGAACTGTGTGATCGCTCCTAGCTCTCCTGCACAACTAGCAGGGCGACCTCATTTGCTAGTCAAGGAAGAAGCCTCTCTAGTCTCATTGGACTTTTGCCCAAACCCATCCTTTGTATCACTTCCCTCCAACTTATGTAGAAACAGTACATTTCACTGTAATTGACTGTCCCTTGTCATCACTTTATCAGTGAGGTCTGCTCCTCTTCCCTAGGGTCTGTTCCATACCTGCTTAGTCCACCAGAGAAGTCTCACCTGTATTTTTTCAAAAGAACATCGTCACCTTATCAGATCCAGAAAAAAAAAAGGGCATTTTAAACCCCATGGAGTCAATCTGTCAAAAGCAGGTGGGGAAAAGTCCTGTGTAGTGTTCACAGCAGTTTTGTGGGAGCTGCAAATGTTCTCTCAGAAACAAAGAAAGTGTGTGAAAGACAGCAGCTCTTTGACTATATACTGTGTAGTGAACCCACTTACATAATTTCAAGTATTGTATCCAGCAAGTGTGCCCTCAATTTTGTTGGGAATTTTATGTCTCCCTTCTGGTAGGCATCCAAGGCCACAGAAAAAGTCATCTGCAACTTGCCAATCAACAAGATATCATTATACAGTGAAAACTCTAGACAGCAGAAGAATTGTCCTCTGACACCCTACGAACATTCCAATTCAAAACATAACACACTTCAATACCAATTATGTACTATGATATCGTACATAAAATGAGTCAGCTCACAGGCCCCTCAAGGACAAAATCACTTAATTTTTATCATTCATTACAAGTTCTACAGCTATATTCAGAGACTCTACAGAAACAGAGATCTCAGGTATTTTTACAAAGGCATTAACACACCAGCCTCCTGACCATCTACTCTTCTCAGCTGGAAGGCCAGGAAATAAGAGGGAGGAGGTGCAGGTGTTCCAATCCACCCACTAAGCATAGGTCTGCTGTGAGCTTTTTGAGGTGATAGAAAGGTTCTAAAATTGGATCAGTAATGCTTACACTGCTCTATAAATTTTCTAAAATTCACTGAATTGTACACTTAAAATGTATGGTATCTAAATGTCAATAAAGCAGTTTTTAAAAATTACAATAGTTCATTTTAAATATATATATGTATTTATTTATTTATTTAAAACATTAAAGAAATTGTATAAAAACATACTTACTACTGTGCCCTCTCATGTACTATCTACCAAATTGAAAGCCTATGTGTTGACTTGTGTCATTTGTATACGTATCTCAGAGTAAATCTTCTCCTGTCATCTGTTTAATAAGAGAAAATCATAAAATTGTAAGATGAACAAAGCAATACAAAAACCTGAAATCATCTCCAATTACTAGTCTGTTAATCAGATTTTTCTCAATACAGTACAACCAAATGCAGAAATTAAATTCATTCCAGAGGGTTTTTGCAACTGTAATAAACCCTTTCCACAACACTTTTCTGTTCTTCAAAAATAGTAGTTTTATTGATTCACTTCCTAACAATTAAATGTATAAATTTTAACATATAAATAATAAATATATTTTTAATACATTGGATTTGTTATTTACTTTTAATTTTAAAAAATGTTTCTGTTTTAAAACAGGAAAAAAAAAAACAACTCTCTTGGGCCACAGGTGGTACAAAAAGATCAAGCTTAACTATATTTTTACAGTTTTTCAGTTTAAAAGAATTTATTTAGTTTATTATTGCTCTCAAGGCTCCCACAAAGGTAGATGAGATTTTATTTAGACAGCAAAGGTTTAACTTTGTAAAACATTTTTAAAAATCAGGTGTTCCATTTCCTCCTTTACCCCACATTTCATAGAAACATAGAGTGCTCTTTCCCACTTCCTTTTTCCCTGTTGGCTGGAAATCCAAGTGTGACTGGCATTCCTGTGGCTATCTTGGACAGCGAGATGACTGGGAATAGAAGCCATGTATGACAAAGCAACAACATAGAAAGAATGAGAGTTCTTGAAACCATGGAATTGTTATACTACCTCTGCAATGCCTACCTCTGGATTTCCTGAACATGAGAGATAAACATCTACATTGTTTTATATCACTATCTTACCACTGAACGTAATTCTAATGAGTATACTGAGATCAGAGTAATGGTACAGAGGGAGCCGTAGACCCAAAGCTCTGAGATTGGAAGTGCTTGGAATCTTCAAGGCACAGCAAGGTAAATTGGCTAAGGTATCAGTAACGGGAGGGAGAATGGAAGGAGATGGGGTGAGCACTAATGGGGAGGCAGATGGTGTAGGGCCTGGTGGCTCATTGATTGGTACTTTGAGCTTTTATTTAGACGTAGAAAGCCAATGGAGGTTTTGAGAAGAAAACTGACTTGACTTGATTTATATTTGAAAAGAATTTCTTTGTAGAGAACAGACTGATGCTAATGTCTAAAAATCCTCACAGTGGGTACATAATTATTTATTACAATATTCTCTATATTTATTTTATATGTTTAAAACACTCTAGTGTTGACCTTAGAAATAAGTCAGTTATTTCATTGGCAAAAATGGGTTTATCTGGGGAATAGCAGAGAATTACAATTCAGGACAAGCAAGCCATGGCAAAAACCATAGGCAAGTCCAACGAGCAAAGCAGAGGAACATTATTTTATACAGAAAACAGGAGTAGTCAGGAGAGGTTCTTTTGAATGAGTCCTTTGGAGAAAAGTCAGAGTTTGGGGTGATGGTGGTTTCTCATTGGCTGAGTTGCTAGGGTAGTGGATTTCTTATAGGCCATGCAATGTATACCTTTTCCTGCTGGAGCCTGTAACTGATGATTCTTTTCTGTTGATGATTCTTCTTTTGGGCTCTGTAACTGACAGTTCTTCCTGTAGTAGATGTGGGGTTGTACTGCACCAGGGCTCCCCACTCTGGCCTCCCAACTTCATTTAGTGAGGTTTCACTTTATTAATTTTTACAATAGGTTATAAAATTTCATGGGTAAATTTTCACAATTACTTTTATTAACTGGCCAAAGCTAAAGCTGAATCATCTGTAACTAGCTTACAGTAACCTATCAGAAAAACGAATATGTTAACACAAAGGATTTGGTCCAGATAAAAACTAAAGAACAGTCCAAGAATTGTTGAGAGTCCATTTGGTGGATGGTGGGCTCAGAGAAGACTGCACTTGAATCCTGCATCTGGGTTTTACTAACTGTGTGATGATCTTGACTAAATCATTTAACCTTCCTAATCTACCAAAGTGTAGTCATCTTTGTCTCTGAAGATTCTGTGAGGATTAAGGGCTTAGCACAGTTCCTGGCACAGAAGAATCACCCCATAAATGGTGTCTTTATTATTACCAGTCACAATTATGAGAGTTTGAGGATATTAACTACACTTTTAACACTGGATCTGGGCAACATGAAACTTCCCGTCCCTAAAGAGTTTTTTCTCTGTTCTGGGTTGAAACAGCTCACACAAGCATTTTCCATTACTTGGATGAAAATGCTCTCAAATATATACTCTGATACCTGGAAGTGCCTGTTTAGGTGACTTGAGTAACTCAGTCATGAAAAGGAATGTCCTGTAACAAAATCAATTAATTATCATTCTGATTCATATCTCAGTTTCTTGACTTCAATTATCATGAATCACCAACTAGAAGCCCAACAGCACAAGTACACTGAAAAGACCAAGTGATCAGGCCCACAAAAGCAAGGCCAGCCTCTTAACACTGTTGATCTTGCCTCATGACTGTTTACTGTGGGGGCCCCAGGGTAAGCTACCCCAAAATATGCCTCAATGGCAAAGTGATTATTTTGAATTAAAGTTATCTGGAAGACAGCTTGTAGGAAAAAAATGATATTGACTTCTTATTACAGAAGACTAAAGATGACCGTGCTACACTGAAAAATTTCCCTTTGAGAAAATGTATGTTTCTAAAAATTATGAAATTTGCTAATCTAAAGAATGTTAATGTAACAGACAGTTCATAATGGATTACTTCTTAGTTTTCACTAGAAATCAAGGTTTCTAAGGGCTAAAAATTCTAATTAACATATGCAATTAAAGCTACTAAAATAACAGGGAAAACATCTCTGTATACATGGAAAAATTAGATACGTGTTTTGGGGTGAAAGGCTTGAGGTATGGAAATACATTTTGAAAGAAATTAAAGTGATTTTATTCTAAAACAAAGCTGATTATTTCTAAATGGGAAAGAAAACAGGGGCAAACTAAAATGGACATAGGTTTGTAAAAAAAGGAATCTTTGGAATTTTTTGCATGGTTAGGACTAAGACTGGAATGAATTTAATTAAGTAAACAAATTTTAATACCAAAAGTCAGCTGGTACAAAATTAAAATTTGGGTTTTTTCTGTTAAAAAGGACAACTTTTTTTTAAATCATTGGTCTGATTTTAATGAGAAATTATAAACAAAGATTTTCTCTACCTTTAATGTAGTCTGTCTAGAAAAACAAAGATCCTATATTTTGTCTTAATCATCTCTCTGATTACTTAGCAAAAAAAGAAAAGGGAAAGAAAACAAAACAAAAACCTGAGTCTTTTCAGTATTAAAAGAGCTAAGTCCTTTTATAATTATTTAACTTTCTGTATTTGCCTGCAAAATCTTTGTCATGGATAACTAAGTATTATTTCACAGTGATCTATGATCCTACTTGACCAAGTGTTTTAAAACCCTTTTGATATTTTTGACAAACTTACCAAATATCATAATTCTAAATGAAGTCTCTTCTCATAAAAGAGAGATTTAAACTAATTAGGTTTATTTGGTATGTTAAATTATATGGGAAGCACTGTCAAATGATGATATAACCTTCCTAGGTTATACTGTATGGGTAAAAGTTATTAATATAAATGCTCTAAAAATTAAATGGAATTCCTAAAGTTTGGACATATCCCAATGTCATGTTATCAGTCATAATTCTAGTTATCATCTTAAAATGTGTGTCACAAAGATAACCAAATTTCCTTGTCAATTCCACCATACTGAATGAGGTCTTTAATAACGAACATTTTTATCATTTACCAACAGTTATTGTTTTACTCAGATGCTTTTACAAAAGCTTCCTGCAAATGTGTTTCATCTTCAGAGAAATTCATAGAAAGGAAGCTAACAAGTACTCTAGAATACAAGTTTCTGGGGACTTTCAAGTCATACCACTGAATTAGATAAGAATTTACAGAATGGAGAAACTGATAACTTCATAAAATTTCTAACAAAAGATCAAGCAAAATAAGAATTACATAAGACTAAATGAAATGAGGAAGATGGTTATAATTTTTTATGACTTTAAGATTAGAACCAACAATGGATTTTTTAATGTTTGGTGTCTCCAAATTTCAGGAAAAGTTTTTCTCTTTTCTCTCAAGCTAATTCTGATTAAGAACAATTTGGTAAATTATACCTTTATAAGGAGAATTGAAACACTTATCTTTTCCTCCCTGCCTCATCCCTCCAGAATTCAGAAACTCTCAGTGAATATTCTTCTTTTCTTGGCAATATAGTTATTTGCATATGTTCAATAAGAATTTGTTCTCCTTATAAGAGGACACAATTGGAAGCACTGATTGTATTACTAAAGTTTTGACTAGAGTAACATATTTGAGAGAGAGCATACATAGATATGACCAGACAGCTTTGACTTTATGGACCAATAAAGCCCCTTGGAAAACCAGCCTGGTACCTTGCTTACCCAGATTCCCAGTGCCTTACCAAGTGAGTAAGGAAGGTCACTTCCTAGCAAGCCCAGCAACCTCAGAATATTTTAGGGACCTCAAGAAGAGAGGAATTCACTCAAATCTATAGGTATCGCAGGCCAATTTTGATGACAAATGTTTGACTTGGCTCCTCAGCCTCAAGAGGCTATTAAAAGTTCAATCTGGAAATTCATTATAAAAAGTTCCAGCGAAGTAGATTTAAAAGAGCCTGTGCGGCCAAGAGCTATTCTTGCTGTACTTATGTAAATAACCAGGCCAAGTTGATTGAATCTAGACTCATTCTGCCAACAAATTAGTCTTAATTTGGCTACCTTTGGTAAAAATGAGGGTGATTTTAGACAAAAATCTGTTTCAGTAGAAACTATAATACACACTTGTGGATATTAGATTCTAGGGCTATTAATTTTCTTTGAGGTTTTGTATTTTCTGAAAACTGGACTGGATGCTGAATTTTTCTAGTTTCCTCCAATATTTGACTACAACCCTCCAAGCTAACATTTCTAATTTTCTCCCACTCATTTATCTTGCAATCATTGAGAACTAAAACTGCCCTTTTTCCTGAAGTCCTACATATTGAAGCTGGATGTCTTAATATAAACTTTGGAAAAACACCACATAGCTCATGTTTAGACAATCTTCCTCATGCCTCTTGCTATATGGGCCACTCAGAATGTTTACCTGAACATCTGATGACAACATCAAAGACGTTCAAACCACAAAAGATGCTCCAGCTGTGAAATTTAGAAATTTCAGCTGACCAGCCTCAGAACTCAAAAACTGATCTATAATTTGCCCTAATTATTAACTATTGCTTTTCTGTTGTCTCCATAGAAATGCCTCTTATTAAATACCTGTCTGCACCAGAGGCCTAACTTTGAGAGCCCAACTGCATCACCACCTCCTGAAATGAGTCTACCTGAATTGATGTATCATCAAGATTAAGAGACTTGTTCATTGAAATGGAACAGCTCAATTTTTAATATGCGAAATTTCAAGGGAAGTTTCAGGGGAGGGAACTTTTGGGACCCAGGACAGGCCACTCCAAAATATGCTTCAATGGAATTTCGGTTATTTTAAATTAAAGTTACTTGAGAAAAAGCTGGTGAAAAAAAATTTTTTTAATCGCTCTGAGTCTCTCTTTCCCTATGAGAGTGGGAAATAAATCCCCCATGTGCAGGTACCCTCCCTACACCAGGAGGGTAGAAAGCATCCTTAACAACAAAGTTAGGGAATTCAAGGCTAAGAAAACTGTATAAATAGAACTTTACCTTCTTTAGTCTGCTACCCCAAACACAGCTCCTTTGTTTTGTTAAATCTTCACAAATAACTGTTTCTTTGTTTAAAAATGATATATAAACAGCCTGCTTTGGTTGCTTCAGGGGTCCCATTGCTATGAGACCTCTGTGCATGCAAATTAAATTTTTTCCTGTTAACCTTTCTTGTATCAATTCAATTATTAGACCAATCAAAAGAACTCAAGAGGGATAAGGGGAAACTTTCCCTTCCCCAACCCTACCAAGTATCAATTATTGCTGCTTGAGCATCAATTAGTCATTTCACAACCAATTCAGCCATAGAAACAAACAAAAAAATGTGTTTGCCATCACTGTTACAGGACAGAAATTGGCATTTAAAACCACTCAGGCAGACTCCCTAATTTCAATCAGACACGTAAGGACCTTGGAAGCCGCCACTCTTTCCTAACAACAAATAAAACAGCTGAATACATTGAAAATCAATAGCTTTTCTTAGATCTGTCAGAGAATTAATGACATGTGGTAAACTGCTTCTCCTAAAATTGGACAGATACAGAAATCACAACTTGATGGAGAAGAAACCCACAAACAAAAACCTCTGTGGGAGCCAGGGCCAGGGTAGGAGAATCTGAACAGGAACTGACGAATTGCCAGAGGCTCAGAGCAGACAAGTTTGTGAATTAATTCCAAAGGGGCTCCTCTCTTTTGTGAGTTTTACCTCCTGGAATTCTGCCATGTTCTCACAGGACAGATCAGACAAAAATCCCCTTGGGCTTCCTGCAGGAAAAGTAACCATTTTGAAACACATCAGAACATTTTGTTCTTAAGAAAGCCCTCAAGAGAAACTCTTTCACCAGAGCCTAAATGACAGAAAAAGGAACTACCCAACTCCAGCCCGCTCCAGGAATCCTGTCTTATCTAAGTAAGGTTTAGGGCACAGGATTGGGGGTGGAGAGAAACTGAGACGCACTTGCAAAGTTCACAGCCCAGAGCACAGGCTCACTTTTAAGGAATGAGACATAATCATAAGACTATATAGAATGCTTCCCCTCTCCTCACACCTTACCGCTTCTTCACTAATGGCCTATTTATCAGAGTTCTTTTTACCTAGGACATAATGTCTGGCTTTCAGCAAAAAATTACGAGGCATTCAAATAGACAAAAATAAAAAAAAACAGTTTGAAGAGACAGAGCAAGAATCAGAACCAGCCTCAGATATGGCAGGGATTTTGGAATTATCAGATCATGAATTAAAACAACTATGATTAATATGCTGAGGGCTGTAATGGAAAGGGTAGACAATATTCAAGAACAGATGGGCAATGTAAGCAGAGATGGAAATTCTAAGAATCAATAAGACATGCTAGAGAACAAAAACACTAGAATAGAAATAAAGAAAGTCTTTCATAGGCTTATTAGTAGATTGAACACAACTGAGGAAGAATCTCTGAGCCTGAGGATACGTCAATAGAAACTGAAAGTAAAGAGAAAAGACTGGGAAAAAAGGGAACAGAATATCAAAGAACTGTGGTACAACTGCAAAAGGTGTAACATACACATAATGGGAGGATCAAAAGAGGGAAAGAAACAAAAGCAATATTTGAAGCAATAATGACTGAGAACTTCCTCCATATTAAGATAAGACAGCATACTACATTCCTTAGTAAGCCTGGGCTGCTGTAACACACTATTATAGACTGGATGACTTAAACAATAAATATTTATTTTTCAGAGTTCTGAAGGCAGAGGCTGAGAAGTACAAGATCAAGGTGCCAGCACATTCAGTTCCAGGGAGGACCTGTGTCTTGGTTTGTAGATGGACATCTTCTTGCTGTATCTTCCCGTGGCAGACAGCAAAGAGAAAGAGAGTAAGTTCTCATGGCTCTTTTTATAAGAACACTAATCCCACTCATGAAGGTTGCACCCTCATGAGTTAATTACTTCTCAAAGACCCTACCTCTTAATACCATCACACATGGGTTAGGACTTCAACATCTGAATTTGGGGGGGACACAAACATTTGGTCCATAACATCACAAAACACAGGAAGCTCAGAGAACACCAAGCAGGATAAATGCCAAATAAACTACACCTAGGCATATCACATTCAAACTGCAGAAAATCAAAGGTAAAGAACAATTCTTGAAAGAAGTCATAGGAAAAAAAGTATCTTACCTATAGAGGAGCAAAAAGTTACATCCCACTGCTCCTCAGAAACTATGCAAGCAAGAAGAAAGTAGAAATATTTAAAATGTTGAGAGGAAAAAACCCACCAACCTATAATTCTGTACCCTCCAAAGAATTATCCTTCAAAAGTGAAGAAGAAATAAAGACTTTCTCAGATGTACACTAAGGGAATTTGTTGCCAGTATATCAGCCTTGCAAGAAATGTTCAAAGAAGTTCTTTAGAGAGAAGGAAATTGATATAGGTCAGAAACTTGGATGTATATAAATTAAAAAAAAGAACATTAAAGAAGGAATAAATAAAAGTAAATAAAACTTTCATCTTTCTTACTCTTAATTAATCTAACAAAGAACAATTTGTTCAAAATAATAATAACAATAATGTATTCAATTTGGTAATGTGGATATATATGCTTATGCATATTTATATGTAAGTGACTGAATGACAACAATGATACAAAGGAAGTTGGGGGCTGGAAATCAGGAATATTTTGTTATTATGAGGTACTTACACAACCCAAGAAATGATATGGTGTTATTTGAAAGTGAACTTGGGTTACCTGTATATTCAATGTATACTGCAAAGGTATGTTACAAATTTGAGGAAAATCACTAAAAAAAGTTTTCAAAAAGTTAAAAAATTGATATGCTAAGAAATGAGAGAAAATTGAATCATGTAAATGCTCATTTAAGACCACAAATGGCAGAAGAAGAATGGGAGACAAAAACAGGAACAAAGAATAAGGGTAATGAATAGAAAACAATAACAAACATGGTAGATATTAATCAAAATATATTAATAATCACTTTAAACATCAATGATATAAATACAACTAAAAGAAATAATCAAAGTGGATCAAAAAACAAGATTCAACTACCTGTTATCGTAAGAACCCTCTTTAACTATAAAGACACATATATATTAAAAAGAAAGAAAGAAAGATATACCATTCTAACATTAGTCAAAAGAAAATAGGAGTACCTATGTTAATTTCAGACAGAGTTGACTTCAAAGCAAGGAAAATTATCAGGGATAAAAAGGTGCATCCCATAATGATAAAGGAGTCAATTCTCCAAGAAGATAAAACAATTTTTAACATGTATATACCCAACAACAGAGCATCAAAACATGTGAGGCAAAGCTGATAGAACTGCAAGGAGAAATAGATAAATCCACAGTAATAGTTCAAGACTTTAACACCCTTCTGTCAGAAATAAACATATCCAGCAGGTAAAAATTAAGTAAAATCATAGCTAAGCTCAACAGCACCATCAATCAACTGGATATAATTGGCATCTATAGACTACTTCCTCCAGTAACAGCAGATCATACATTCTTCTCAAGCTCACATGGAACATTCACCAAGACAGATCACATTCTAAGTCATAAAACATACTTTAAAAAATTTAAAAGAATATAAATCACACAATGTCTCTGCTCAGACCACAATGGATTTAAAAGAAAATCAATAACTGGAAAGACAGCTGGAAAAATCCCCAAATATTTAAAATTTAAACAACACTCTTTTATTTTATCTTATTTATTTTAATTAAAATATAGCTGACATACAATATTATGTTAGTTTCAGGTGTACTACTTAGTGATTTGATATTTGCATACATTATGAAATGATCACCATGATTTAAGTCTAGTAACCATCTGTCCCCACACAGTTATTACAATATTATCGACCATATTTCTTATGTTGTATATTATATCCCTATGGTTTGTTTATTTTATAATTGGAAGTATGTACCTCTTAATCCACTTCACATATTTCTTACCCCTCAGTACCCTCTCTTCTGACAACCATCCATCTGTTCTCTGTATCTATGAGTCTGTTTTTCTTCTGTTTTCTTTTAACAATACACTTAACATATGGGTAAGGGAGAAATCTAAAGAGAAATTAAACAGATGAACTAAATGAAAAAGAAAATACAACTTATCAAAATTTGTGTGATGCAGCAAAAGCAGTGCTTAGAGGAGAATTTATAGCAGTAAATGAATATATTAGCAAGGAATTAAGATCTAAAATCAATCATCTGCCCTTCAACCTTAGGAAACTAGAAAAAGAAAATAAAATTAAATACAAAGTAAGCAGAGGAAAAGAAATAATAACATTCGAGGAGAAATAATAAAATTGAAAACAAAATATCAATAGAGAAAGACAATGAAGGACCAAGCCACATACTGGAAGAAAATATCTACAAAAGACATATCGGATACATGACTGTTATCCAAAATATCCAAAGAACTCTTAAAACTCAACACTAAGAGGACAAATAGCCCAATTAAAAATTGGGCCAAAGACCTGAACAGATACCTTACCAAAGAAGATATACAGATGACAGATAAGCATATGAAAAGATACTCCACATTACATGTCATTATGGAATTGCACATTTAAACAACAATGAGATACCACTACACACCTATTAGAAAGCCCAAACTCTAAAACACTGACAATATCAAATGTTGTCCAGGAATGTTCATTTTTTGCTGGTGGGAATTCAAGTTGTTTCAGCCGCTTTGGAAGACAGTTTCACAATTTCTTACAAAACTAAACATACGCGTCCCATGAGATCTAGTGATCATGTTCCTCTGTATTTACCCAGTGAGTTGAAAACTTAAGTCCTCACCGAAACCTGAACACAGATGTTTATAGCAGATGAATATAACTATATATTCATAGTTGCCAAAGCTTGGAAGCAACCAAGGTGTCTTTCAGTAAGTGAATGGATAAATAAACAATTCCCCCATTCTAGACAATGGAATATTATTCAGTGCTAAAAAGAAATGAGCTATCAAGCCATGAAAAGACTTGGAGGAACCTTAAATGCATCTTCCTAAGTGCAAGAAGCCAGTCTGGAAAGACTGCATATTGTATGATTCCAACTACATGACATGCAGACAGTAAGAAGTCAATGGCTGCCAGGTGGAATGGGAAAGGGAGGTATGTGGAGCCAAGGAGATGTTTACAGCAGGGAAAGTCTTGTCTACAATACTGCAGTGCTGGATACATTTGTCAAAATCCAGAGATCCATAGAATGTATAACACCAAAAATAAACCCTAATGTAAACTGTGGACTTGGGGTGATAATGACGTGCCAATGTAAGTTCATCGATTATAAGAAATGTTCTACTCTGGAGCACTATGTTGATAGCAGGGGAGGCTGTGCTTATAGAGGAGAGAGGGTATGTGGGAACGCTGTGCTCTGTTCAATTTTCTGTGAATCTAAAACTGCTCCAAAAAATATAGTCTATTTAAAAGAAAAAAGAAAACATATGAGCATTTAATGGAGATACGTGTACATGTAAACAATAACACCTAAACCTGTGTGACAGAAATTATTCACCTAGAATGTCAGGCTTTTTAAAAATCTCAGTTCTACTACATAGAACAAACTACATAGTTTGTCACCTTGGCCAAGTTCCTGTTTCCTCATCTGTCACAAAAGGGATCCCTATCTCCTAGATGCTGGGAGACAAGATGAATTAAACCACGTGAAGTGTTTAGAAAAGTGTCTGGCAGTTATTAAGTACACACTATATGTTAGCTATTATTAATATTACAAGAGAAAAATGAACACATTTTGTAAAATGTATCATGCCAGGAGATGGCATGGCTGTCCGTACTGTTCAGTTCATTTTAGGTTATGGATTAGTTGGCCCCATTTGGCAGAGCAAGAGAGCTCCATTTTACTTTATTTGTTCTGTTGCCTACAAATAAAGGGTGTAGTTGAAAGTGTTTTGAAGGAATAAAGGATTTTGGTTGCTTCTGGTGAAAGGAGATTGGTTATTCTCTCCATCAGAGAATGATTTATTGCATTGTTTTGGAGGCACTGGCTGTGGGGATTAGGATGCTAAGAGGAGTATTTGATTTCATAATTTTAGGAGTAGTGAGTTCTACGTGGAAACAGACTTTAAATCCAGGTCTTAAGCTGCTACAATATTTGTCAGTTAAGTACAAAATATGTTTGCGATCCCATAGAACAGGAAGGCCAGGCTGGCCTGAACAATGCTACCTAGTTTCTTAAGAGTACTGCCAATTCTTTCTTTTGGCTTTGCTTTCTTAAAGCTGCTTCCTCTTTGGCCAAAAGCTCTTCATCCTTTCCTGAAGCACGTCTACCAGTAGGGACACTGGTAGGAAATGGCCAAAAAATCCCTTTAGTTTTATTTTCTTCAATTTCCACTGGCAGAAAACTTGACAGCCTGTCTTTTTTCCTGAAACACAATCACCAAAGCTATTTGTGTCTTGGGCTCTTCTCTACAGAATGTTTGCAAAGTCTTCCAAAGACCCCAGCAGATTGCAATATACCAGCTCATCACTGTGCACATTATCCTGCTACATATGGGGTGCTTGACTCTCTCTTGGTTTATTTGGTAAAACTAAGATTCTAACCTTAAAATACATAAGCATTAAATCCCTTGGGTATGTGTTTCAATTACATTTTGAGTTGCAAAAATTCTTTTCTCTTGGAAAAGTAGGGGTCTAAATTTTCGTTTAACACTACCTAATTTACACACCGATTCTCACTTGATGTAAAGAAGAAAATGAAAACATAAATAACTTCGTGCTAAAAAAGTACTCTCCTCCTTCACTTTCACAAAGGTACTCTTAGCTTTCCTTTGGTTGTGGTGACCAGTCCAACCACATATTCTTTTAAAATGTTTAAGAGATGCATGTCTTTCTATAACCTCTGACCTTATGTTAAATTCAGCCCCTTACTGCTTTATGTCTGGGCTGTCTTCTAACTACTGTATTCTCTACCAACAACGCTCACTTCTTTAATCCAATCTAAACCATCCTACACCTTGTTGTGGGATAATCTTTATTCTAGAACCACCAAACTCTTTCATCGTATTATTGCCTATTGAAAAATCATTCTTTCCCCTCTCAAGAGAGTCAAGTCCAAATCCTGAGCCAGAGAAACACGACCATCACAACCTGGGTGCTAAGAGGTCTGTCCCCACTCTTGTTTTGTAAACAGCTAGGCTGCAGTGCTAGAGGGTCAACGTGCATCTCACAGTCACTTCTCCTATTTTCTCACTTCCATCCCTTTGTGTGCACTCTTGCTTCTCAGGCCTTTCCCTACTCTTCATTTTCAAATCTAATACAGTTTTCAAGGCCAGGACTTTTTAAGCCCAGCTTCTCCATGAAACCTTCTCCTCTGTAGCCCACAGTGGCCTTCCACTCGGAGCTCTTAACACTTACTCTCCCTTCCATTCACTTGGCAGCTTACCACCTACTACCTCTTACATGCCTTCAAAACCACTGCCTCCTATTGTCATTTAACTTTGGGATGTTTACATCTTATTCCCTCACCTAAATCATTAGCTCTTCCATTCATTCATTAGTGTTTACTGGGTTTACTAAGTGCTGGGTACTATGATAGCTATGGGGAGAAAGCCCCTGTTTTCTCCTTATACCACAGTTCTAAAAGCAGAAATTTTTTAATGCGTGACAGGTAGGTTTCAGGCATAATGCTCTAGCAGAAGCTCCTGCCACATTCTTCATCATCCAGTGGGGAAATCTGTCAAGGGCATTATAGAATATCAAAAGGATAATTTTTATTAACTTTTCCTGGATCTTTAACACTATAGAGTTAACAGTTATCACCTGTTTAGTTGGACTCCCTACCTACTGATGCTTTTACAAAAAACGTATTTTAGTATCACCATTAGAAGCAGATTCTATGAGATGGTGTAATGTGGTTAATTATCAAGTGATATAAACAGGGGTGGATCCTAGGTTACTTCCTTTTATCTGAAATCTTAGTGATGCGGGACTGTAGTTGATTTGAACAAATACCCTTCTTTCACTGAGACTAGGAGGACAAGCAATCTGTCACGGGCTGATGAGATATACTAAATTTGACCTTTATTGATCCTCTCAAGGGACTTTTCAGGGGGTGAAAAGCCTATTTAAAAGTTTACTTGGGTTTTAGAAATTAGTATTTGGTGATCAAAGTTATAAATTCAAGACTCTAGTCTTTTTTAAGTCTATAATTCAGTTTACCAATGCTATTGCCCTATTTATATGTCTAGTAAATTTTATGATTCAATTCTAAGAGATCTTTCAATAGTGTTTGGTTTAATCTATAAACTTAGTGAATTTAACACTCCCAAACACTTAAAACTGTATGTAGAAGAAAACTTCAATTTCTTTAGTGTGTTGGGAACCCCCAGACTATGCCCATTTTCAGAGATTCACTGGAAGAATTTACAGTACTCAATGTATAGGTCTAGTCAGAGCTAAGATTTATTATAGCAACATAGCAAGGATACACAGGTAGATCATAAGGGAAAGACAAAGGGAGAGTCTAGAGGACTCTATCTGCAAGCTGCCTTATGCTCTCTTCTTCTCACAAGGGGTCACACAGAACACGCTCTTCCCCCAGCAATGAAAACTCCACATGTGTGCAATATTTTGGCCCAGGGAGACCACTAAAGGCTTAGAGCCCAAGGTTTTTACTGGGAGCTGGGTATGTAGGCATGCTCTGCTGAGCATGTACCAAAATTCCAGACTCTCAGAAGGTGAGCAGGCATTCAGCATAAACTGTTTGCACAGTCTAGACAAAGTGAACCACCCTTAACAGTTAACTGTTGAGTGGGAACACTCTGTGACTCAATCTCCCAGATGCCAACTAAGGGCCAATCTTGAGAGCAGGCCTTTCTAAGGACAGAAGCCTCAGGCCTCCTGTGTTCACTCTTTTCTGCATACTTAAGTACTCCTATTTTCTAATTTAACAAACTAAGCCTCCCCAATTGCTCAAATAACCCATATGAAGGAAATGATTGAAATTATAAATACGGTCAACCCTAATTCTTTAAATGTCCTGTTATTTTTCTACAGACTTAGTAAGATTTCAACTTTAAATCAAAAGCCTAAATCACTTATTTAATTGCACATCTGAAACTGGACTGAAAAAATTTCTGTGATTAATCCCAATTCTTCCTAGAATGAAAGATGCTTTAACACTAAGGAAACTATGCCACGCCTAGCACTGTTGGCAGTTATCTTAGCTGGTGACGAGGTAGCATGACCTAGAACTGGAGACTTCTGCAGAGGCTGATTTCTTGCCCTGACCTTGAATTGTGGTTAACTGGGTAACTTCAAAATGAGTTATTGTGATATCTCTGCATTTAGGTTATATATTAGCTAATTCATCTGATTGCTGACTGAAGTCTGCAGTTCACCCTAGGTGAACCCACTGATAGGATGCTTTTTGTTTTTGTTTTTCTTTAATTGCAGGAGAGGGACCTTAATGTAATTGTCATTTTGGTCTAAATTTAAAGCTTTTGAACTTAATGAAATTCTTCATTCTTTCATATCCGTGCCATCTTTTAGGCTCACACTTTTTTAAGAATATTTATTAGAATAATGGATATGCATTTATAGTTTTACTTTTATGGTCGCAGTTTTCAATGTAATTTTTCCCCTTGTTTTTTTTAAATAAATTTTTAAAGAGCAATTTTAGGTTCACAGCAAAATTGAGGGGAAGGCAGAGATTTTCCATACATCCTCTGCTCACTACCCCAGACAAATTCTTCTCCATTATCAGTACACCTGACCAGAGTGGTGCACTTGTTATAATCAGTGAACTTACATTAACACATCATGATCACCCCAAGTCCACAGTTTACATTAGGGTTTATTCTTGGTGTTGTACATTCTATGGATCTCTGGATTTTGACAAATGTATTCAGCACTGCAGTATCATAGAGAAGACTTTCTCTGACCTAAACATCTCCTGTGTTCCACATTCCTCCGTTTCCCATTCCACCTGCTACCCATTGACTTCTGTCGGCATGGTTTTGCCTTTTCCTCAACATCCTGTAGTTGGAATTATACAATATGCAGTCTTTCCAGACTGGCTTCTTGCACTTAGGAAGATGCATTTAAGGTTCCTCCAAGTCTTTTCATGGCTTGATAGCTCATTTCTTTTTAGCACTGAATAATATTCCATTGTCTAGAATGGGGGAATTGTTTATTTATCCATTCACTTACTGAAAGACACCTTGGTTGCTTCCAAGCTTTGGCAACTATGAATATATAGTTATATTCATCTGCTATAAACATCTGTGTTCAGGTTTCGGTGAGGACTTAAGTTTTCAACTCACTGGGTAAATACAGAGGAACATGATCACTAGATCTCATGGGACGCGTATGTTTAGTTTTGTAAGAAATTGTGAAACTGTCTTCCAAAGCGGCTGAAACAACTTGAATTCCCACCAGCAAAAAATGAACATTCCTGGACAACATTTGATATTGTCAGTGTTTTAGAGTTTGGGCTTTCTAATAGGTGTGTAGTGGTATCTCATTGTTGTTTAAATGTGCAATTCCATAATGACATGTAATGTGGAGTATCTTTTCATATGCTTATCTGTCATCTGTATATCTTCTTTGGTAAGGTATCTGTTCAGGTCTTTGGCCCAATTTTTAATTGGGCTATTTGTTCTCTTAGTGTTGAGTTTTCAGAGTTCTTTGCATCCTCTGGGTAACAGTCACGTATCAGATACGTCTTTTGTAGATATTTTCTCCCAGTATGTGGCTTGTCTCCTTATTCCGTTGACATTGTCTTTCACAGACTAGAATTTTTCAATTTTAATCAAGTCTAGCTTATAATGATTTCTTTCATGGATCCTCCCTTTGGTTTTGTAGCTAAAAAGTTATCGCCATGTCCAAGATCACCTAGACTTCCTCCTACATTATCTTGGAGTTTTACAGTTTTGTACTTTCCATTTAGGTCTATGACCCACTTCGAATTAATTTTGTGAAGGGAGTTCAGATTTGTGCTTAGATTCTCTCTCTCTTTTTTTTTTTTTTTTGCATGTAGCTGTCCATTTGTTCCAGCACCATTTGTTGAAAACTATCTTTATTCCACTGTATTGCCTTTGCTCCCATGTCAAAGATTAGTGGACTATATTTATGTGGGTCTTTTTCCAAGCTCTCTATTCTGTTCCATGTTCTATTTGCCTGTTCTTTCACCAATCTCATACTGTCTTGAGTACTGTAGCTTTTAGGAAGTCTTGAAGTCAGGTTATCTCAGTCCTCCAACTCTGTACCTCTCCTTCAATAATATGTTGGCTCTACAAGGTCTCTTGCCTCTCCATATAAACTTTAGATTAGTTGGTCAATATCCATAAAATAACTTCCTGGATTTTTTTTTAATAAGGATTGCATTGAATCTATAGATCAAGCTGGGAAGAACTGACATCTTGACAACATTGAATCTTCTTATTCATGAACATGAAGTATCTCTGCATTTATTTACTCTTAGATTTCTTTCATCAGAGTCTTATAGCTTTCATCATATAGATCTTGTTCATATTTTGTTAGATTTATACCTAAGTATTTCACTTTCGGGGATGTAATGTAAATGGTATTGTGTTTTTAATTTCAAGTTCCACTTGTTCATTGCTAGTATACAGGAAGAGGTTGACTTTTGAATATTACCCTTGTACCCTGCAAACCTGATATATCATTTAATTAGTTCCAGGAGTTTTTGTTGTTGTTATTGCTGTTGTTGCTTGACTTCCTACATAGACAATCATGTCATCTGCAACCAAAAACAGTTTTATTTCTTTTTTCCCAAGTTGCATAATTTTTATATCTTTTTCTTGCCTTACTGCATTGCTAAAAGTTTCAGTGTGATATTGAAAAGTAGTGTTGAGATAGAGTATCCTTGCCTTGTTCCTAATCTTAATGGGAAAGCGTCCAGTCTCTCACTATTAAGTATGATATTGGCCGTAGGCTTTTTGTAGATGATCTTTATCAAGAGGAGGGAGTTCTCCTCTGTTCCTGGTTTGATGAGAGTTTTTATCATGAATGGGTATTGTATTTTATCAAATGCTTTCTAGCATCTATTGATACAATCGTGTGATTTTTCTTCTTTATTCTGTGGATGTGATGGATTACAATAATTTATTTCAAATGTTGAACCAGCCTTGCATACCTGAAATATATGCCATGTTGTGTACAATTTTTGGTGTATAATCTCACATAGTAAATAATTCTTTTCATACACTGTTGGATTCAATTTGCTAATTTTTTTTTGAGGATTTTGTATCTATGTCACAAGAGATATTGGTCTGTAGTTTGTTCCCTTTCCTTGTAATGTGTTTATCCAGTTTTGGTGTTAGGATAATGCTCACAAAGTGAGTTAGGAAATATTCCCTTGACTTCTACCTTCTGAAAGACACTGTAGAGAATTGGTAGAAATTTTCCTTAAATGTTTGGTGGAATTTCCCAGTGAACTCATCTGGGTTTGGTGTTTCTGTCTGGGAAGGTTATTAATTATTGATTCAAACACTTTAAGATATAGGTCTATTCAAATTGTCTATTAGATTTTTTTTTAAAGAAGACACTTTTATTTCTTTGAGTAGTATGAATATGTAGTCTTGCTATCTACTTGCTATCAGGAGGAAATCTTAATATCAATTATACTAAAATTAAAATTGTTATCTAGATATCTAAAAATCTAATTAATTAATTTGTGCCTAGTGACTGAATAATACAGATGTAGTGACTAATTATGGTTAATATGTAGACATTTTAATTTTAAATGTATTCATATGTATTCATTTTGCTGTTCCTTCAGTTTTAAGTTCACTAGGAAGCTACAATGTTTTAAACTATAAGTTAAAATAGAGCTGTTTTAACTCTCTGATTTTAAAGAGCTATTTCCATGGTCCTAGCAGTTAACACAGCCGGCTTCGGAAAAAAAATTGCCAGGTTAAAAATCTCCTAGGATGTGCTCTTTGGCTTTTTTGGTAGGTCTTGAATATAGCCACAGGCACACTAACTAATCTCAAGCTGATGCAACTAGTTACAAAACCATGACAGCTGGCTTAGAATACATCCGAAACATGTTGATGTTTTTCAGAAATACTCTTAAGAAACACAGACAGACACAAACAAGATTCTGATTCAGTAGATAAGAAGCCAGGAATCTAAACTCCAAACAAACATTACAAGGTGGTCCTGACTCTGATGCAAGTAGACTGCACCACACTCAGAAACAATGCGTTTGAGGTTAGACAAGGTAGATTTGATCAATTTGTTTTCCCCCTCTTTTAATATGCTAAAATGGACCCAAAACTTATCCATAAGGAGATACCTGGCTTTGCCTTGTAAAGCCTGGTTACCTTAACATCCATAAAAGGACTTCAACATTAAATGGTGAAGATCTATGGCCTACATAGAGAGAACTTAAATTTCCTCCTTTTTTTAAATTTAATTCTTTTTTAGTGAAGTACAGTCAGTTGTAATGTGTCACTTTCTGGTGTACAGCACAATGTCCCAGTCATGCATATACATACATATATTCATTTTCATTACAGGTTATTACAAGATATTGAACATAGTTCCCTTTGCTATACAGTAGAAAAATTTTTTTTCAGATCTGCTTTTATATATAGTGGCTAACATTTGTAAATCTCAAACTCCCAAATTTATCCCTTCCCACTCCCTTTCCCTGGAAACCATAAGATTATTTACTATGTCTGCAAGTCTGTTTCTGTTTTGTAGATGAGTTCATCACGTCCTTTTTTTTCTTTCTTTTTTTTTTTTTTTTTTAAGATTCCACCTATGAGTGATATAGTATGGTATTTTTCTTTCTCTTTCTGGCTTACTTCATTTAGAATGATGATCTCTAGGTCCATCCACTTTGCTGCAAATGGCATTATTTTATTCTTTTTTATGGCTGAGTAGTATTCCATTGTATAAATATACCACAACTTCTTTATTCAGTCATCTGTCAATGGACATTTAGGTTGCTTCCATGTCTTGTCTATTGTTTAAATTTCCTCTTAACTGGAATGAGTGAAGAGGAAAAAAATCTGTCGATCAGCAAAAAGTAGAAGTGGGAAGGAGAAATAATGCAGCAGGTCATGCTTTAATTTGTACAGAAACGCCAACTGTTATGGTGCTGTAAATGAGTCAGATTCATTTAAGCTTAGTTACCGTGCCTATGGCCAGATCAAAAGACCCAGGTGCAATTTCCCAAAGCATTCACCAGTGTGAAATGAAAATGCATCTGTTGGGACCAGCAATTCTTAAAGTCGAGCCTTTCCAAAGGCATCCTCTAGAGTAGAAACCATTAATGAATGATTGTATTTGATGACTGATGCCAGGTGTTTTGCAGTGATTTTACATAAATTCTAACTATCTTAAGAGGGAAGAAATGCCCCCAAAACATTTTATTTCATTTCCATTATAACTCACTGTTAACTGGGTTGTCTTCTTGATATTCTATGGAAATTATACTCCAGATTAAAGACTGTCTTAATTTAACAAGGTGAAGCCACTGTTCTGAAAAGGAGTACAACTGGTTCTTACAGTCCTTGCCCTAGTCCTCATTTATTCTTTGTGCCCATATGCCCACATACCACTGAACAGTAATCCATTTCAGAATTCTGAGAAGCCAACCTCACCACTTACGTTTCTTGGGCCATGTACCTTTGGCTATTGGTGTAACTCTGAAATTTCTCTAAGAAGCATCCCCTTTGGGGTACAAATGAAGATACAGGAATGGTGATTATTTTAACTTCACTGATTGGTGCCTCTACCTCCATGACACAGAACCTCCAGCTTCCAGATGTTTTCTGGGATCACATTCTGACACAAATCTACAATCATTCTACTGTGGCCCCTTCAACCTCTGATGTCCAGGAAGCACTTGATGATAGTGCCACCTTACTGCAGCTGACTTACACAAAAACATTGACATTCCCTGGTAGAGGTGCTGGTCTTCCACAGCTCCATAATGTGAACGCAATTCAAAGCTGTCTGAAGGAGGCTCCATGCTCTTTAGTTTCTCCTGTGCCAGAATGTTCTCTGTGGCCCAGAGAGTGGAGAGAGAGATCACACCTTGCTTGTTACCCCAACCGAACTGTTTTTATTTACAACCCTTCTGACAGCAAATATGTGGGAGTTTTTCCTCACAACAATCAATTCTCCACCTGACTCAGGTCCCAACACCAAATGAGGGTCCTACAACTCAGTTCAATTCTGACACTAACTACTCAGAAGATATGCAGAAAACAACTGTGGGGATTTAGAAAACAGTTTAGACTACTTTCAAATGACCAATATACTTTGGGGAATAGAGCATTTCTCTCACTAGAAGATACAGTCAAACTAGGATTGCACTGAAGGGAAAAATAAGACAGGCAATAAATATAATTAGGGAAGTGGGGTGGGGGGGAAAGTCTTTCTTGATCTTCTCGTCAAGATAAAGGCAAGTTGAGTCATTTTTCTCTTTCTAATCTGTTTGTGTGTCCCAAGTATTTGTAGTGATTTTGGGGAATGAGAGCCTTCAGTGTAGAGCTGGCTCATAATTAAACTGGCTGCGCTCATATTGTGCAGGGCAGGGTGTGAGCCATGTCCCAGTTTGCATACGAAAGTCCCAGTTTACATGTATTGCTCCAAGTAACTATTCATTGTGCCCCCTCTGGCTCTCAAAAGTAAACATGGTTGCCCTAGCTTTAGATGAAAAATAAAAATAATTCCTTGTTAGGCTTCAGTGCCCCTTGTAATTAAAGCATGAAAAGTCATTACAGAAACAAAAGAGTTTTCCTTGAGGTTACAACAGGAAATTTCACATGCTGGTATTGCTTATTCTGAGAGGAGAAACCACTGCAAAGTGTGAATACCCCAAAGTGGATCATCTACTAACTTCCCCCCAAATCTCAACTGCTATCTTTGGACTCCAGGACCCTCTTCCCCTATTTATCAGTACCTGGTACACTGTCACTCTCTCTAACACTACTCCTGTCTTATGTCTTGGTTAATTCAGTATACACATAGGTGATTTTCCCAGCATGCTGGCCTCTGCCTACCTTGAACTGCTCTCCTCCAATGTTTGTGTTCTCCACCCTGCCTCAGCTATGCACTCCCAGGTCACGCCACAGACACTGTCATAAGCAATCTCATTTTATCTGCCTTGCTCTTTGACCACCATATCCCATGTCCCACCTGGCTTCTTCTAGTAACCTAACTCCAACAAAACTCTGACCCCCACAAGGACCTGCAATCATTAACTTTACTAATATATCACTGTGTCTCATTCCATACTGGTCTCTTTAATCTTTATAAGCGCCTGAAATTCCATGATCATTCACTACGATAATATCCTCGCAAAGGCCCTGAACTCTATTGTTCCTCTTTTGCATTTTCGCTTGCTTGGCAAAACCAGAATCTCTAGTTAAATTCAAATCTCTCCCACTCTGTGCCTATATCCCTGCAGCTAAATGTGGGTGGAGAAAAACACCTAAGAATAATGATTTATCTGGCTTTAAATTTATGATCATGAATCTTAACGCTGGGACTCTGAATGGTACCCAGCAACTCAAACTATATTTCCCTAGCCCATTCACCTTTCCATTTTCCTGTTTCAACATGTCGTGATTTCTTTTCTCTTCTGTACCCTCTCCCATAGTCATTCTCAGCTGATAACCCTATTTCCTACCTTACTAAGAAAACTAAAGCAGGAGTGACATGAGAAACATGGCAGAGGGAAAAACTACCTTTGTCTCTCCCCTTTCAATATACAATCAGTAAAATATCCACAACTCAAAGGTGCCTCTGCCCAACACAACAGGACACCAGAGAATTCCACGTGTCTGCACATCTAAGGGTGAATGGACGGAACACACAGAGGAAGCAGAACTGAGGCAACAGCAGTCTGTGTCTGCAATCCCTGTCATCTGACAGTGGCAGCATAGCCCATAGCTTCAGAGGACCTGGTAGTAGGAGAGGAAGCGACACACGTGACTCTGGCCTCCCAGTCAAACCAGCGCCCACAGCCACAGGTAGCTAGGCAGCAGCGGGAGTGGGGCCTGGGACCCTGTTCCTCCAGCTGCTGACATGCCCAAGACCCCACCCTTACCCCCCATCTGCAGTAGCAGAGCCCCCAAACCTTACAATACCAGACATGGTAGAGGTGCCTGCATGACCCCAGCTCCCCCTGCACTGTTTCCCTCCCCACACTACAAAGCCTGTGTCTCAGAGGATCCTGGATGCAAGGAAAGAGCCCACCATCCCAGTGACAACAGCAACTCTGGCAGAAGCAAGGCAGCAACCACCCTAGAGAAACAAGAAGTGGCAGTGAAGGCACGGAGGCACACCTCATGTAGATGGGGTGGAGGTTAGAAAGTGTAGAGCCTCAAATATAACCAGAGGCAGCTCAAGTGAGAGTAACCACAAACTTGTGTGATACCACCACCTACTGGAAGACAAAAGAAAGGAACCTAACAGCTAACCTGTCGTTTAATTTCAAATGCAGCAGCAGAGGGATAACTCATCAAGCAACATGAAGAACTGCAGTAACACTGTACCACAAAAAGAAAGTGACAATTCTCCAGAAATCAAACTTAAAATTACAGAATATTGTGATCTAACTGACAGAGAATTCAAAATCACTATCATGAAGAAACTCAGAGAGATACAAGAAAACTCAGAAAGGCAGTTTAATGAGCTTGAAAACAAAATTAATGAACAGGAGTACTTTACCAAAGTAACGGACATCCTTAAAAAGAACCAAACAAATTCTGAAGAACACCATAAACGAGAGGAAGAATGTATTGGAAAGCACTAGAAATAGAGCAGACCACGTGGAAGAGATTTAGTGAGCACAAAGATAGAAATCTGGAAACAACACAAGCAGAAGAGGGAAGAGAAATAAGATGTAAAAATATAAGGAAGTCCTATGAGAGAGATTTGACTCTTTTAGGAAAGGCAGCATTAGGATGAAGGAGGGAAAAGGGAGCAGAGAGATTAAAGAAAGTCCACAAAGTCCAAAAGCTAAGAGAACACCTAATTAGCCCAACTGAAAAGGCCTTCTCCAAGACACATTATATGAAAACTGCCAAAAGGCAATGACAAAAAAAGAATTTAAAAGGTAACCAGGGAAAAAAGGACAGTAAATTACAAAGGAACCCCCAATTAGGCTATCAGCAGATTCCTCAGCCTAAACCCTACGGGCCAGGAGGGAGTGCAGTGACATTCTCAGACACTGAAAGATAAAAACTGTCAGTCAAGAATAGTTCATCCAGCAGTTATCCTTCAGATATGAAGGAGAAGTAATTTCCCAGACAAACAAAAGCTGAGGGAGTTCATCACCACTGGACCTGCCTTACAAGAAATGAAAGGAGCTTTTCTACCAGAAACAAAATGGTCAAAATACACAAAACTTTAAGCAAGGTGATAAATAGACAGAACCAGAAAACTGTAATTCTTTATCAGAATAGGTTTTTAAACACTTTATTACAGTATAAAAATTAAAGATCTAAAAAAAGAAAGCAGAAAAATAACTACAGTTATCTCAGTATGGTAACAAACACAATACAAAAAAGATAATTTGAGACAACAAAAAACACAAAAGTAAGTGAAGACAAAATGTTATCAGCAAAAAAAAGGAATCTAACAGGAATCTCTTTATCAATGAGATGTTTTATACAAATCCCAGGGTAACCACAAAACATAAACACAGAGCAGAGACACAAAACATAAAAAAAGGAAACTGAGAAAAATACCATTAAAAAACCACCAAACAAAAGTAGCATGCAGAAACACAAGGAAAAAGAAACAATGGAGATACAGAGTGGCCAGATAACAAAAGATTAAATGACAATACTAAGTTCCCATCTATCAATAATCACCCTAAATGTAAATGGACTGAATTCACCAATCAAAAGACACAGAATGCTGGATGGATTAAAAAACAAGCCTCAAGTATATGCTGCCTCCAGGAGACACACCTCAGGTCTAAAGACAGGCTAAAGGTGAAGGGATGGAAGATGATACTCCAAGCAAAAAGCAGCCCAAAGAAAACAGGCATAACCACACTCATCTCAAACAAACTAGACTTCAAGCCAAAAAAGTTAACAAGAGACAATATAAAGGAGACAATTAATCAAGAAGTCATAATAGTGATCATTATATACGTACCTAACATAGGAGCACAAAAATATATTAAATAATTATTAACAGACCTAAAGGGAGAAACCGACAACAACATGATTAAAAGTAGGGGACTTTAACACCCCACTTACATCAGTGGACAGGTCATCCAAACAGCAAGTCAACAAGGAAACAGCAGCCTTAAATGAAAATTTAGGCCAGATGTATTTGACAGACTTGTACAGAATATTCCATCAAAATGTAGTGGAATACACATTCATCCCAAGTGCACATGGACTGTTCTCAAAAACAGCACACACTGGGACACAAAATAAGTCTCAATAAATTCAAGAATATTAAAATTATATCAAGTATCTTTTCTGATCCCAGTGGAATGAAACTAGAAATCAACTACAAGAAGAAAGCTGGAAAAATCACAAATATTTGGTGACTGAGCAACATACTACTGAACAATTACTGGCTCAACAAAGGAATCAAAGGAGAAATAAAAAATTACCTAAAGACAAATAAAAATGAAAATATGACATACCAAAATCTATGGGATATGGCAAAAGTGGTGCTAAGAGGGAAGTTTACAGCAGGACAGATCTACCTCAAGAAACAAGAAAAATTTCAAACAAACCATCTAAACTCACAGGTAAAGAAACTAGAAAATGAAGAACAAATGAAGTCCAAAGTAGCAGAAAAAAGGAAATAATAAAGCTCAGAGCAGACATAAATGAACTAGATACTAAAAAGACAATTAAAAAATCAATGAAACTAAGAGCTGATTCTTTGAAAAGATAAACAAAATTGACAAACCATTATCTGGACTCACTAAGAAAAAAAGAGAGAAGGTTCTGATAAATAAAATCAAAAGTAAAAAAGGGAGAAATGACAACACCACCAGAGAAATACAAAGAGTTATAAGAGAATATTATGAATAGCCACACACCAACATATTGAACACCCTAGAAGCGGAAATGGAACAAATTCTTAGAATCATATTACTTTCCCAGACTGAATCAGGAAGAAATAGAAAATCTGAGCAGACCGATCACTAGTACAGAGATTGAAACAATGATCAAAAACCTCCCCAAAATGGAAGTCCAGGACCAGGTGGCTTCATGGGTGAATTTTACTAAACATTCAAAGAGATTTAATACCTATCTTTCTCAAACTATTCCTAAAAATTGAAGAGAAGGGAACACTGTTTATGAGGCCATCACCTCGATACCAAAACCAAAGACAACAGAAAAAAGAAAATTAAAAGCTAGTATCTCTGATAAACATAGATGCAACAATCTTCAACAAAACATCAGTAAACCAAATTCAACACTATATCAAAAGGATCATACACCATGAGCAAGTGGGATTTATTCCAGGGACTCAAAGATGGTTCAGCATTTGCAAGTAAATCAGTGTGATATACCACATTAACAAAATGAAGGGTAAAAACCAAATGACTATCTCAAAGATGCTGAAAAAGCTTTTGACAGCTTTTGACAGCTTTTGACAAGATTCAGTATCTATTTATGATTTTAAAAACTCTCAATAAAATTGATATAGAAGGGACATACCTCAACATAATAAAGACCATATGTGACAAACCCATAGCTAACATCATATTCAATGGTGAAAACTTGAAAGTTATCCTTCTAATACCAGAAACAAAATATGAATGCCCACTCCCACTACTTTTACTCAACATAGTATTGGAAGCCACAGCCAGAGCAATTAGGCAAGAAAAAGAAATAAAAGGCATTCAGTTTGGAAAGGAAGAAGTATAACTGTGACTATTTGCAGATAACATAATTATTTTATATATATAAGACCCTAAAAACACAAAAAACTATTAGAAATAATAAATGCAATAAAGTTACAGGATACAAAATCAATATACAGAAATCTGTTGCACTTCTACACACTAACAAGCTAACAGAAAGAGAAATTAAGAAAACAATCCCATTTACAATTGCAACAAAAAGAATAAAATACTTTGGAATAAACTTAACCAAGGAGGTAAAAGACCTATACACTGAAAACTCTAAGACACTTTTGAAAGAAATTGAAGAAGACTCAAATAAATGGAAAGATATTCTGTGATCATTAATTGGAAGGATTAACACAGTCAAAATATCCTTATTACCTAAAGCAAACTACAGAGTCAATGCAATCCCTATCAAAATCCAAAGGACATTTTTCACAGAAATAGAATTTAAAAATTATAAAATGTATATGGAACCACAAAAAAAACCCTAAACAGCCAAAGCAATCCTGAGAAAAAAGAACAAAGCTAGATGTATCACACTCCCTGAGCTCAAACTATACTACAAAGCCATAGTAATCAAAACAGCATGATATTGGGAAAAAAACAGATACACATATCAAAAGAACAGAATTAGGAGCCCAGAAATAAACACATATATGGACAATTAATTTATGACAAACGATTAAAGAAAATACAATGGAGAAAAGATAATCTCTTCAATAAACGGTGTTCTGAAAACTGGACAGCCACATGCAAAAAAATGAAACTAGACCACTATCTCACACCATACATAAAAATTAACTCAAAATGGATTGAAGACTTGAATGTAAGACCTGAAACCATAAAACGTCTAGAAGAAAGCATAGACAGTATGCTCTTTGACATTAGTCTTAGCAATATTTTTCTAGATTTATCTCCTCAGGCAAGGGAAACAAAAGCAAAAATAAACAAATGGGATTATATGGTAGTTTTATAAAAAAAGCTTCCACAGAGCAAAGGAAACTTTTAATAAAATGAAAAGATAACCTACAAATGGGAGAAGATATTTACAAATGATATATATCCTAAAGGATTAATATCAAAATTATATTAAGAATTCATATAATTCAACAACAACAAAACTTGATTAAAAATGGGCAAAGGAGCTGAACAGACATTTTTCCAAAGAAGACATACACATGGCCAACAGGCAAATGAAAAGATGTTTAAAGTCACTAATTATTAGGGAAATGCAAATCAAACACAATGAGCTATCACCTCACACCTATCAAAATGGCTATTACTAAAAAGACAACAAATAACAAGTTTTAGTAAGGATATGGAGAAAAGGGAACCCTTATACACCGTAGGTGGGAATGTAAACTGGTGCAGTCACTATGGAATACAATATGGAGATTCCTCAAAAAATTAAGAATAGTACTACGATAGGATCCAGCTATCCCATTTCTGTGTATTTATGCAAAGAATATGAAAACAGTAACCTGAAAAGATATCTGCACCCCCAGTCATAGCAGCATTATTTACAATAGCCAAGATATGGAAACAACTAAAGTGCCCGTTAACAGACAAACAGATAAAGAAGATACAGTGTATATCTATCTATCTATCTATCTATCTATCTATCTATCTATCTATCTATCTATCTATCTATCCATCAATCAATATGCAATGGAATACTACTGGGCCATAAAAAAGATGGATCTTGCCATCTGCAACAACATGTATGTACCTAGAGAGTCTTATGCTCAGTAAAATAAGTCAGATGGAGAAAGACAAACACCATATGATTTCCCTCACATGTGGAAGATAAAAAAACTAATATACAAAAACAAGATCAATGAACAAACAAACCAAAACAAACCCATAGATACAGAGAACAGAGCAGTGGTTACCAGAGGGGAAAGGGTGGGAGTGGAGGGTCAAGTGGGTAAACGGGATGAACTGTATGGTGATGGATAGAAACTGGATTTTTGGTGGTGAGCTCATTGCAGTGTATACAGAAGAAGAAATATGATATTGTAGGGGGAAGGTAATAGCTCGGTGGTAGAGCGCATGCTTAGCATGCATGAGGTCCTGGGTTCAATCCCCAGTATCTCCATTAATAAAATTTAAAAAAAAAAAGACAGAGAAATATAATGTTGTACACATGAAACTTATGTTATAAATCAATGTAAACTAAATTTTAAAAAGAAAACTGAAACAATCAAAAGAGACTTCTTGATTCCCTCCACCATATCTGCCCACCCACCAGCATACTCTGCCTTTCCTCCTATTACCCTGGCCTAGATGAACTTTTCACGTTCCTGTCTAAGGCCTAAGGCATCATCTCCACTTTGCAGTAAATACCACCCTCTCTTTCCTAATTCAACAGCTTTTTGGACATTTCCAGAATTTTTTTCTAAATATTTTCAATCTGACATTGGCCGAATCTGACATTGTGCAGAACCACAGATACAGAGGGCTGAGGCTGACTGTATGTTTCTGTTCACGTCCCAGGGCCATGTCCTCTCCCCTGCCAACAAAATACAATTGGGAGGAACCCTGATCATCTTGCTATCCCAGAGGACATCGTGCTGACCTTGCATATTAATGCCATTATGCCAACTGGATCTATTAAGCAGAAAGAAACAAGCAAACAAAAATACCTTACTTACATATATGGTTGCCAAGGTGTGGGACCCAAATTCTATAAAATTTAATAGGTTTACTGTATCAGTGATATTTGCAGAGGCTCTATCATCTGGGGCCTGTTAGGATACCCCTTCTAAAATGAGATACAAGTTGCTGTACCATGTGCTTCCCCTCATAAAGGAAAAAGAACTCCACCTTACTCTGTGGGCCTCTTTCAAATTTGGAGGCAATGTGAGCAATATTTGAGCATGCTGCTCCAACCCATTCATTTGATAGCTTGTAAAGCTACCATTTTTGAAAGCCCTCCAGGCTTCAAAGTAAGTTGCCCTGACACTTGGACCCAAGGACCTAGCAGACCAAATAGTATTAGAAGGATCTGTTGTAGAGAGAGATTCTGTATACAGTTTGAGGCAAATTCCAGTAGGATCATCACAGCACAGACATCTAGGGGCTTGGTAAGGCCATACCTTCCTCTGATGGCAAATATTCTCCCCTTGAAAAGTGGCTATTGGTTTCCTACTGGTCCTAGTGTTTGAGACTGAACACATGACTACATGGCACCAAGTGACTATGCAACCTGAACGTCCCAACAGGAACCAAGATACTGGATGCACACAGCAAGATTTCCATTGTAATACTGGAAGCAGTACAAAGGAGACTGGGCCCCAGCAGGTCCAGAAGGCACAAGTATTACGTACGGTCAGTTGGCTCCAACTTCCAAAGAACCTATTCCTACCACTTCTATGCCTTTTCCTCAACCTATACGAGTGTCCTCTTGCAGAATTCCCAATGAGCAGTTCACAGAAGAGAAGAAAGCACAAGTCTAGTTCTCATATGGATCTGCCAATGATGTTACACTGACAAAAGTGGGTGTCCACTGTACTGCAACCCACTCAGGCATGACCACAGAGGACCATGATGAAGGAAACTCTCCAAGTGGACAGAACTTTGAGGGGTATATCTGGCTTTTCATTTCACAGCCTGAGGTACAAAGATTTATAATAACTTATGAGCAGTGGCTACTGGATTGGTTGGCTGGTTGGGGACTTGGAAAGAACTAACTGGAAAATTGGTGACAAGATAGACTATGTATGGACCTCTGGGAGTGGGTACAAAATTGTTAGAATATTTGTGTATCATGTATATATCCAGTGGAGGGTATCCATGATGGTGGAGGCTGTCAAAAGCCAGATGTTCATGAAGATCTATTTTGTGAATGTCAGGAAGCCTCTTTCTCCAGGCATCCCAGTGCTTGCTTAGCGGGTCCATATACAAAGTGGCCGTGGCAGCATAAAAGAAAATGTGAGCTAATAACATGGTTTTCACTTCCCCAAGGCTGGTCTGGCTCTAACTAATGCTAAGTGTCCAATTTGCCAAGAGCAGAAGTCAATACTAAGCCGCTGATATGGCACCACTGTCCAGGATGACAGGTGGCTACTTAGTAACAGAAGATTATGGTGGACTCCTTCCATCATAAGGGAACAGCTCTTTATACTTTCAGGGATGGCTACACACTGTGTAAAAGTGTATTTTTCCTGCTTGTAGAGTTTCTGCCAACACTGCTATCATGAAGTTACAGAATGTCTCATCCATTGCCATGGTACTGACATAACACTGTCTCTGACTACAGGCATATTTATGGTCAAAGAGGTTTGGAAATGGGCGCATGCTCTATAAATTCACTACATATCCCCATCATACAGAAGCAGCTGGCTTGATAGAAAAATTAACTGGCATTTTGAAGGCTTAATTATAGTGCCAGCTGGGACACCATGCAAGGCTGGGATGCATCCTACAGCACGGAGTACATGCCTTAAACCAGCAACCAATATTGCACAGAGCCAGAATGGACAGATGTGGGGACCATGGAGAGGAACAGTGTCTCTGTGCACACTGGCCTCCTAGGTGCTTCTCCAACATGCTAGACATACTCCTGCCCCCGTTTCCTCTACCTAAGTGCTTTCCTCTGCTCTATTTAAAATTGCAAAATCTCCCTTTACCTTCCTGATGACCCTTTCCCTTACCATGCTTTTGTTTCTAGCTCCTCTCACCCTCTAACATACTACACCATACAGATTTAGTTATTGTTTATTATCTATCTTCTCCCACTAGACAGTGAACTTTACAAGGGTAGGATTTTATTTCATTCACTATTCTATCCTCAGTGCCTAAGACAGTGTCTGAAATACAGTAGGTATATTTGAGGTCCCCAGCCCCTACCTTTTCTCCTTCTCTCAGACGGTGTATAAGCCTCGATTGCCTAACTTGTCCTTGGGCCTCATATTCTTATGGAGGCCCTATATGTACATAACTGAATTCGGTTTTTCTCCTGTTGATCTGTCTCATGTCAGTTTAATTCTTAGACCAGCCAGAAGAACAGTAGAGGGAAATTTTTTCACTCCCTAATAGTTGAATAAACTAATGAGAACACCTTAGTGAGAAAAAAAAGAAAAGGCTCCACCTGGAGTTTGTATTAGTAAATGTATTCTGTGGGAGTTTGAAATGTACAATGTTCCAAAGTCAAAGTCAAACTGAAAATTTAACATCTAGAGTATTAGCTGTGATGATGGAGTGACAGGAATTAAGATAAAATCAATCAAACATATTTGTGTAAAATACTTCCCTTCACCGACTTTCCACATGAACTTCCTTCTCAGTCTCCCAATTCCCAGGACTTCAACAGTTCCCTTTTTCCTCTCCGTGTTTCACCCATCATTTACCTGCTCTCCAAGGCTGCTTTCATGCTATGATGCCAGAGTGGAGTAGCTGCCCACAGCCTAAAATATTTCTTATCTAGCCTTTCACAGAAAGAGCTTGCCAACCAGTCTCTTATGTAGATAAAGATACCATAAAACTTACTATTTTTAAGAGTAGAGTTTTGTGACATTAAGTACATTCACATTTTTTTGCAATCATGAGCACCAACACAACTCCAGAACGTTTTTCATTTTCCCAAACTGAAGCTCTATCCCCATTAAAGAATAACTCCTCACCCCTCTCCTCCCCTGGTGGCAACCACCATCCTACTTTCTGTTTCTATGAACTTGACTACTGTAGGTACCTCATACAAGTGGAATCACACAGTATTTGTCCTTTGATGACTGGCATATTTCACTTAACATAATCTCATCAAGGTTCATCCATTTTGTAGCATGTGTCAGAATTTTTAAGGCAGAATACTGTTCTGTTGTATGCATGTACCACACTCTGTGGTATTCCTCTGTTGTGGACACTTGGTTTGCTTCTGCCTTTTGGCTGTTGTGAATAATGCTGCTATGAATACGGGTGTACATATATCTGTCTGAGTGCCCGCTTTCAATTCTTTTGGTATATACCCAGAAGTGGAATTGCTGAATCATATGGGAACTCTGGGTTTAATTTTTTGAGGAACTGCCAAACTCTTTTCCATAGCAGCTACACCATTTTACTTTCCTACTAGCAAAGCACGAAGGTTCCAGTTTCTCCACATCTATGTCAACGCGTGTTATGTTCCTTTTTTTTTTTTAATTAGGGCCATCCTAGTGGGAATGAAGTAATATCTCAGTAATGAAGTAATATCTCAGATTTTGACTTACATTTCTCTAATGATTAGTGATGTTGAACATCTTTCCAAATGTGCTTATTGGCCATTTGTATGTCTTCTTTAGAAAAATGTCTACTCAAGTCCTTTGCCCTTTTTAAATTGGGTTGCTTGGCTTTTGCTGTTGTTGAGCTGCAAGACTTCTTTATATATTCTATATATTAACCCCTTATCATGTAAATGATATGCAAATAGTTTCTACTATCTTGTAGGTTGTCTTTTTACTCTCGTAATAATGTCTTTCGAGGTATAAAATTTTAATTTTAATGAAGTCCAATTTATCTAGTTTTTCTTTTGTTGCCTATGCTTTTGGTTTCATATTCAATAAATGACTGATTCAATGTCATGAGCTTTTCCTCCATGTTTTCACATTTTTAGTTCTTATGTTTAGGTCTTTGATCCATTTTAACTTAATTTTTGTATATGGTGTAAGATAAGGGTCTAACTTAATTCTTTTGTGTGTGGATATCCAGTTTTCCCAGTACCATTATTGAAAAGACTACCTTTTCCCTACTGAATGGTCTTGGTGCCCTTGCAGAAAATCATTCGACCATATACGTGAGAGTTTATTTCTGGGCTCTCTATTCTATTCCATTGGTCTGTATGTATGCCTTTCTTTATGCCAATACCACGGTTCTGATTACTGTAGCTTTGTTGAGGGTAGAGTTTTACAGCAGAGGTCACAACAATTCCACAGAACTAGAGCAGGGAATCAGCAACCATTTTCTGTAAAAAGCCAGACAGTAACTAGTTGGGGCTTCAAAGACCTGTGGTCTCATCACAATTACTCTACTCTGCTACTGGAGCACTAAAGTAACCAAAGAAAATACTTAATCAGATGGGTGTGGTTGTGTTCTAATAAAACTTTATCTATAAAAATAGGTGGCAAGACAAATTTGCTCCAAGAGCAGTACTTTGACATTCCTTGGACTAGATAGAGGTCACAGTTGGGCATTTTCAAAGGTCTTCAGGAAGGCCAGTGTGGTAAGAACAGACGAGAGAGAAGGGAGATAAAGCTGGAGAGACAGGGACCAGATCACACAGACACTTGCAGACCTCAAGGAGGATTCGATTTATTCTCCCTCACCCATTCACTCACCAGACATCCATCAAAGACCTACAAGGAGTTAGGGGCTGGAGTTACACAGGAGTTAGGCTCAGTCCTCAGCCTCCTGGAGCTTTGATGGGGAGAAAAGGAATAAGCTAAGGAGTTTTAATACAGTATCACGTTTCCTTTCTGCATCATGGCATAAGCTCCATTCCATCTCCTGAGCCATGGGATTCCTGCTCTGAGCTTTTACTCTACTGCCTTACTTAGTCTGAGAAGTAGTTTGACTTTATTAATTCTCCCCAGGATGATTGCAACAGTCTATTCAAACAGCTCTCTGCCTCTAGTCTCACCTTCTTCCAAATTTGGCCTCCACAGTGCAGTGGGAGATATTTCTAAAATGCAATTCTGATTGCACTCTCCAGCTTCAAACTATGTTGAAGGCTTTCATCACTGTCAGAGTTAAGTCCAAGCTCTTAAGCTGCTATGTAAAGCCCTGCGTGATCAGGCCCTTGCCAACTTCTCAGCATCATCTGCTCTCTCTCCCCTTGGTGGGAAATGTTAGCTGACAGCCCAGGACATCGACTTATACACACAAAACAACACTTTTAACTCATGATTAAGCCCTGGGGTAACATTTACATCAAAGAAGATTATTTGTTATCTGTGTGAATTCTTTTTGTTAGTGTTTCTATTATAAGAACCATTATGAATTGAGCAAGACTTAGTAATAACAAGAGCAAACACATATAGAGACAATCTGTGCCTGGCACTGTTAAGTCATTTAATCCTCGCAACCATCATATGAGGTAAGTGGTATCACTGTCCCCATTTTACAGATTAGGAAACTGAGGCCTGGATGGGTTAACATCCTCAAGATCACACAGCTTATGTGTGTGCTGGTATCAATATTCAAACCTAGGAATTCTGACTCTATAACCTGTGTTACTAAGCACACAAAGCCTCCTCACTAAACCATAAATATGTTATTTAAAAATACTGACTGAAGCTGTGCCTATAGTCTAAAAGCATGGTCTCTGGATGGTAGCATGCAAATTCTGGGCCCTGACCTACTGAATTAGGTGTCTGGAGTTGGGCCCAGGAATCTGAATTTTTGCAAGCGCCCCAGGTGATTTTTAGTCACAATAGAGTTTGAGAAGCACTACTCTAAAACATTTATTCCTAACGAGTAAAGGCTTTAATGGTTACAAAGCGTATGACAAACACGTGAATAATTTTGACAAAAAAAGTAGAAATAGGATTTTTTGTAATGCACAAAGGTTTCAGATTATGACATAAAAAGAAAACAAACCCTAGTATGGAACAATGTAGTTTGTCATGGGCCTTGAGAGGATGAAGAAAAGTACAGGATAAACCTGAACTTGGAGCCGAAAGGTGAGATCAAACCCAGCACACCCACTAACCAGCTGCATGACTTATCGCCAGTTGCTTAACCAGAGCCTCCGTTTCTTCACTGACAGGTTAAAATAACAATCCCCTTGACCTGTTACCGAGATGGTTGTTTAAAATCTGGCAGAATGATATATGTGACGATGCTTTATGTGGAAGCACAGCTTGGTGATCAAGTTTCATTTTCTGCTGTAACTCTTTACAAAAGAACATATGCATTCTCCCTTCTACTCAAGACATGGATAGGATTTTGCAGTGTCTTAAGAGAACGCTACTTTCCTCAGTGAAGACTGCAGGAGGTACACAGCTGGAATGAGGGGTTGGCTCCAGGCTTGAAAAGACAGGTTAGTGGCTTCATCTAAGAGAATGGGGCCAAAGAGCTGACAGATAGTGGTAACAATATGATTACATGTCTCTGAACGCATCTGCTGCCTTACAATTTCTCCCCCCGGAAGAGTGAATGAAAATAGGCTGAAGGGAACCCTCCTACACTGTTGGTGGGAATGCAGTTTGGTGCAGCCATTGCGGAAAACAGTATGGAGATTCCTCAAAAGACTAAAAATACACTTACCATATGACCCAGTAATCCCACTCCTAGGTATATATCCAGAAAGAACCCTAATTCAAAAAGACACCTGCACCCCAATGTTCATAGCAGCACTATTTACAATAGCCAAGACATGGAAACAACCTAAATGTCCATTGATAGATGACTGGATAAAGAAGTTGTGATATATTTATACAATGGAATACTATTCAGCCATAAAAATGACAACAAAATGCCATTTGCAGCAACATGGATGCATGCCCCTGGAGAATGTCATTCTAAGTGAAATAACCCAGAAAGAGAAAGAAAAATACCATATGATATCACTCATATGTGAAATCCAAAAAAAAAAAAGAAGAAGAAGAAGAAGAAAAACAAACTTAAATATAAAACAGAAACAGACACACAGACATAGAATACAGACTTGTGGTTGCCGGAGGAAGGGGTGGGGAGGGACAGACTAGGAGTTTGAGATTTGTAGATGCTGACTGGTATATACAGAATAGATAAACAAGTTTATACTGTATAGCACAGGGAAATATATTCAAGATCTTGTAATAGCTCACAGTGAAAAAGAATGTGAAAATGAATATATGTATATTCATGTATGACTGAAAAATTGTGCTGTACATCAGAAAATGACACAACATTATAAACTGCTTATAACTCAATAAAAAAAAGAAAGAAAGAAAAAAAAAAACAAAAAAAAGAAAAGAAAATAGGCTGATATTCAGCCCCATGCACTTCTTACTGCCTGTCAGTGGTTTGCTGTCTACAGTAGCTTCTGTTCTGATTGGTCACTGTTTGTGCCACATAGGTTGTTAAATTTTTAAGTAACACCTCTGTTATATTCCATAATAGCAAGGAATGTTATTTAAAGCTTATTTTAAGCAGAAGCAACTCCCCTCTGCCTGGGATGATATAATGGGTTCATACTGGACCTGTCCACATCTCTGACCTTTCATTCTACTAATTGTTCTTAATGCCAAATAGTTTCAGTATGTTCATTAAAACAACATAATTTTAAATTTTCCTATTCTGTCTCGAGCATATTTCTCTAGCTGAGGAAGACACAAACTACTACACTAGAAAAACTCCGACAAATGTGGGGGAAAGAATTCTACTTTCAGGGTGGGGTTTCTTTCATTCATTGTGCAAAGCTGTGACTTCCCTGGTCCCCACTCTCCCTTCTTTCCTCTTTTCTCTCTTGGTTATCGCTTTTGGATTAAAAGTGACTTTCAGATAAACAGGTATCATTTAGGACAGGGAGCTACTCAGCTTAAAGAGGAACACTCTGAGGCCTCTCACAAGGAGATAAAAACGTATTAATTATGTTCTTTACTCGAACTGACTTTAAATCATGTCATAGATTCATAAGCCTTATAATCTTCACCTCCAAATGGTAGGAGGAAGACATCAGTTATTTTTCTAGATGCATAATTTTCATTTGAAGCAGAAATGTTCAAGTGACCACTAGCTACTCCAGCTGAGGCATGATATGGACACTGAATCCCCCAAATTACAAAAATATTTCTGGCTCTGCTCAAAGAAGCCCATGCAATCCAAGGAGTGGCCCAGCATCCCCTCTCGTTTGGGGTGATGTGGTTTACCACATCCAGGAACTACTTAACACAAGCCCCGAAATTTTGCGATAGTCCATCAAAGAGGTAAAACCAGGGCACAGATGGTGTCAAATTTTCCTCGCAGGCTGCTCTACATAAAACATGTGCTCAGCCAGATACTGTCATTCTGCCACCATCTCCCAACCCCTTCCCCTGCCAAAGCCAAAAACCTAGAGGGTTTTTGCCCTTGTTACTCAAGTCATGGTTCATGGACCAGCAGCGCTGAGGTCACCTGGGAATGTGTCAATGCAGAATCTCAGGCCCACTCCAGACCTACTGAATTCTGCTGCTTTTTAACAAGATCTCCAGGCGATTCATATTTAAAGTATGAGTCTGGGTTACTTGTTACAGCACATACCAGTAAAGAATCAAGATTTTCTACTCAGTATGAACACTTTGAAAATAACAAAAACAAGCAACTCACCTCAATTATGATCTGTGAAGTTGGAAAGAAAGCAGCCCAAACCCTGGTGGAGAGGCAGTGGTGACAAGGAGATTTCGATAGCTGTAGGCTTTGTCATAGAGACTTCAACCAAGATCCATGTCTATTAAAGTCCAGGAGCTTCCCTTCCGGCCAGCACTCCAGGTGCAAGAGAAGGATCAGAGAGGAAACTTAGCCCTAGGCCAGGTCCTGCAACTATCAGAACAAGCTAGCCTTGGGGAAAGGTCCAGTTCTCGTTTATTTCCTCGAGTTCCTTTTCCCTCCACCATTAGCGGGTTAATATCCACATTTCCTTCTCGATCACTGGGATTCAAACTGACAGCCTAACGCCTCCAATCAGCCTGGGATCCTTTTCCAGCGTTCCTGGCAAGGGGATGGGAAAAGGAAGAAATTCACGTGTGAGAGAGATATTTTTATATCTTTCTCTTTGTGCAACAGAATCCTGATGGCAGCATCTCCGACACTAACGACAACTTTCGTAAGGATCAAAACCAATTCTAGCAAATAGTTTTGCTCTGTGTAAACTTCCTGTCTTGCTCGATCTGATATAACAGGGGTCTCCTTTCACAAGCTCTGCCTTCTAGCAAAAAAGTACAAGCAGGAAGATAACACAGATTTGGAAAGGAAGTGAAAGAAACCAAGCACAGACAGTGTCAGGTTTCAGTGCAAAAGCCCACAAGAGACAGGAAGAGGAGAGGACTATATTTGGAACATGCTATCCTTCTAATGTTCTCCTTTCTAAACCAAAGTATAACAGGAAGTTAAGGCTGTATTAAATAGCCATTTCATATTCTGAAAACATGAAGGATGTCAAGTGGCAAAACATGACATTTACTAAGAGCTTCTGGCTCCACGCTTTACCAGCCTTGACAAGTTTTTCATCCAAGCCTCCCAACATAAAGTGGTGGTAACAATAATGCCTTCCTTACAGAGCTGGCATGGTAATATCATGAGATACGTGAAACGCCGATGACTGAACCTGCCTTGCTTTATAGTCAAGCCACTGTCCTGATTTCTTCCTCTCTACTGTGCATACCTACGCACAGATCAGGCATTCAATAAATATATATTGAAATGAAAGTTTAAAAAATTTTGACACTGTTAAGAAATTCCATCCATTTATTTTTACCATTTTTTTTATTGCGGTAAAATACATATAACATAAAATTTGCCTTTTTAGCCGTTTTTAAGTGTCTGATTCAATGGCATTAATTACATTCACAATGTTACAAAACCATCACCAGTATCCATTTCCAAAAATTTTTCGTCACCCCGAACAGAAACTCTAATCATTAAGAAAGAACTCCCAGGGTTTTTTTTTAATGTGAAGATCACTTTTTAATTTGGATGGGATTCCTCCTCCCTCATGGTAGTGGGTGTACTTTAAGTCTCCTGAAGAGAAAATATATAATAACAAGATAACAGGTAGCTCTTTTAAATAAATTTGCATTTTAATCATACAACACAACAAATCTTCGCACATTTGAAGTATGTGTGAGATTACTCTTCATTCCAGCTGGCAAAAAGGTTTAGAAGAAACCTTGAAATAAAATGTCTGCCATCTCTGTGGATATATATGAACTTCTTTAACTGTGTTCTCCTTTTTAAATTCATACGACTAATTGTTTCCTTTTGAAGGGAGAGAAGAGGAATGAGCATTGATTGACACCCACTGGGTACCAGCGAGGATTCAAATCTCATCTCATTCTTCATCATGAATAAGTGTGAAGTTATTTACATGATACTACTGTGATCCTGTGTGATAATTTTCTAGTTACTGTACAGTTGACCATTTTGCTGTGACGTAAGCCTGGGCAAAGCAGAGGTATCCGTGTCCTGCCTGGTATCTAACCGAGCAAGGCCTGTGTGTACTATGCTAGCAGTGCAGTTGTCTGTATATAAACACGAGCTGGAGCTAAAAAACAGACGAGTGCAAAATGCCAAACTTAAAAGAAGTGCCGATATATCCACAGAGATGGCTGAAATTTTATCCCAAGGTTTCTTCTAAACCAAATAAAACATACTCGGTAAATATAATTTTAAGGATAATTAAAACATATATTAAAAATAAATAACCATGATTCTAGGGATCAGCTAGACACCTAGGGGAGTAAAAGGAATATAAGACACAGTCCCTGTCCTCCAGGGGCTGACATCAAGGCTGGGTGGACAAGATTGACACACACAAGCTAAGCACAGAGCCGGCTGAATGCCGTGTTGGTGTGGGCTGAGGTAGGTGGAGAAGAGAGAGCCCAGCACAGAAGGAGTGGACTGTGGAGTGGACCTCACTTTCTAAAGATGGTCAACTTGCCTAAGGATTTAGTGAACTCTGAGCTTTGCGAAGGGCTCACTAACTGGGCTCAAGCTCTCAGGATTCAATTTGTCCCAGAACAATAAACATTAGATAAGTCCTTGCTTAACAAGTAACTGAAGCCCCTTTTCCACTGAGGCAAATCCAAGTGAATCCAATTTAGGAAACATACTGCTTTTTTTGACAGAAGGTAACACAAATTTTAATTTTCAAATCTCTTCCTATGTTTCATGTTTCATGTGACATGTAATTTTATGTTACTAAAAGCAATAAGACAATTGTACTTTAATGTAGAAAGGAAAAAAGGAAAGAAAAGGAAGGAAGGGAGGAAGGGAGAGAGGGATGGAGGAAGGAAGGAAGGAATGAAGGAAATTAGAACCTAAATATTTACCAATAGCGTATGATTAAATAAAATGTAGCATATGGATACAATGGAATATCATGCAATAGTTAAAAAGAATGAGATAGAAATATACATACTGTCTTGACAACGAAAGATCTCCAAGACATATTAATTATAAAAAGCAAGTTGCTTATTAACACAGGGCATTTAAGTTCATTTATGTTTAAATGCATAGACAGACACACACACACCCTCACAAAACTATGCATTTTTATACGTACACATCTATGTATGTAATCACATACAAAAATCTTTGGAAAGATATGACCCAAAATGACAACAATGTCTAGGAAGTGTGGGATTAGGAGGTGGGGATACTTTGTGAAAAATACTCATCTCTGTTGTTTAAAGACGTCCCAGCACATACCAATCTCTTTTCCTGCTTCTCTCAGAGTAAAAGCCAAACCTTTACAATCTATACCCCCCCCCCATCTACTTCTCTGGTCTCATTTTCCCCTTACCAACTGTAATGCAGCCAGACCTATCTCCTCGTTACACCTCAAACAGACACACATTGACCCACCTCACAGCCTATGCCCTAAATGCTCCTTTTGCCTAGAAAGTTCTTCCTCTATTTTTTTTTTTTAATCTATTTGACTCATTCTTTCACTTCCTTCAAGTTTTCTGGTGAGGCCTACCCTGACTTCCCAACTTAAAATTGCAGTTCCTCCTACTAGTATTCGTGATCTGCCACATCTTACCTTTGTTGACAGCACTTATCACCTTCTAACGTATTATGCAATTTCCTTATTTACTATGCCTGTTTTTCTCTTTCTACTAGAATATAAGCTCTATGAGGGCATGAATTTTTTATTTGCTTTTTTCATTGCTATAGCCTTAGCACCTGTAACTGTGCCTGGTGTACCAGTAGGTACTTGATAAAGTGTATTAATCAATTCACAAATTTTCACAAGAATATATTCATGTATTTTTTGCATATTTTTAAAATCAAAGATATCCACCAATCTCACAAACAAAAAGTCAGAATAAAATGTGTGAGGACCTCTCAGGTTCTATGAAACAAGGTTTTAAAACCTCTGGTTCAAAGCTAGTAAATTAGATAAAACTTATGGGAAGGAAGGTTTTAAATGAAAGCTCTTCTACTGACTTAGGTACACTATCTAACAATGCAGATTATCCTACCCTGGAATTTTTTTTTTTAAACAACTAGGAATAAACCAACCATTCCCAGGAACTTCTGTGAAATCCCCAGCTTCGTCTTTAAAAAGAGAAAGAACCAGTGAAGATCCCTTATTTCTTATAAGGGAAGCTCTGTGCCAAAGTGAAGAGTTGTAGCATGTCTATTAATTCTTGGGGACCTCCTTTATCTTTCTTATATCCCTAAGAATGTAGATGGAATTTAATCCCCAGTCCTGTTTGAGCAGATATTAAACTCATTGGAACAGGGAAGCGAGAAAGGTTTCAAACAGCCAGCTTCATCCCCTACTTCAAAGAGCAGTGAAGTCTGTTAGCCAAAGAAGACTTTTATCAGAATCGGCAGCATGGAAGTGGGGAGGAAGCCAACCCAAATTAACAAGGCTGGGAGGTTGGGAAGGTGGTCCCCAGGCAAATATTTTGCCACCTGTTCTTCCCCTGGCTTTCACCATCCCTCAGTGCTCTGAGAGGCACTAACAGAGAGCACTTCTTAGCTTAGCCATTTGAAAACTGATTGAAGGGCCTTTGATATTATCCCAAACTTGTTTTCTTTTCCATCCTGTGATGATTTATAAGGAAATCTTCAGAATTCTCTACAATGAATCCATGAAAATTTATGATAATCTATTCCTATGTTCCAAGTTATGGAAAAGTTGCTCCAAATTTTCTTTTAGGTTTAGAAGCCAACTGAAGGCTTAGCGATCGTTTACAAAGAGTCAAAAGTCTATGTTCCATATCTTAGTACCAAGACTCACAACGATTATTTATAAATCCCTCAGCATTCGTAGTTTGGATTTATCACTTTGCCAGTTGTATTATAAATGTCTCAGAGTGAAGGGCCACATCTTAGGCTTTTGCAGTCCCATAGTTTGGTGCTGTTCACATGGTAATCATTCAACCAAGGTTTATAATCAGCACCTATAAACCAAATGATACTATAAACTGAGCCTATGAACATTACTTAGAATAAAATCACACTTGTGGTGGAATATGAAATTCCAAATCTGCTTCCATGGCTGTTTTTGAATTTTAAAAGCCAAACACCACAACAGTGACAGATTTTCCTTGTGAACTCTTCATACTTGTTATGTACTGAACTAGTGACACAGGAAGCTCTAGGAGTGGGAAGCCCAAATTAAAGCAACCATTTTTACTGGGAAGACCAGCCCCATCTTTCTTTATTGCCTCGCACATTTGTATGGCTATTAATAAATGTTTAGACTTCAAGAAATCCAGGTACAATCGTTTGTGACTGGTGCCTTGGTCAGCTCCATAGAAAAGAGAGACTCTCAGGAGGACAGCAATGCCTGGTTTTCCATTTTTTTCCATAAGGCTGAAGATCCTGACAACAAATGCAGCAAATTGTATATATTTACATAATTATGCATTTGTATGTTTGTATAGCTTATGTAACAGGGAAGGCAAGGGAAAGTGTCATAAAGCAAGGAGATACTTAAAAGTATTAAAAATCAGACACAACCAAAGTGCCCCACAAAAGGGGAATGTGACAAATGGTGGTATGTGATACCATAGTCATAAAAATTAATAAGTGTGTGGGCTACATTGATACATGGCATATGAACTGTCTGGGGAGGAAAAAATTTTTGTTCTACCCTCTGAGGTTGAGTTAATGTGGACCTGTGAATTTAACTGACAAAAGACAAATTAACAGGAGAAAAAAGCCTTATTCATAAGGAGGTAGCTAGTAGCTAACTAGTTAAAGTTAGAGGCTTATCTACCTAATTTATAGCTTTTGTTTTTTAATCTACCTAATTTAGTAGGGGAAAAAAGGGAGATGGAGAAAAGCCTTATCCGGAAAGAAGAAGAAAGTTTCTCTAGGAAAGATAAATGGATTTTTAGGAGAACAAATGAGATAAGAAAGATTGTGATAATACTTGTTTCTGAGTGTACAAGTGGTCTTTCCCATCTTCTTCACGGCCATGAAACTCCCAGAGGCAGGATTATCATAAGTTTACTTTTGACCCCTCTCCTAGGAGTAAACCCATCCTGAAGAGGAAATTTATGACAGCCTTATTTCTCAGAAGTTTCTGCTCTTAGTCAGATAAGGGAAGCACTGAGATGGCTTCTTTCTGCATCTGTTGATTTGCAGTTGCCTACAGTTCAAAATCTTCCTTATGTCAAAGGGGGATATTTGGGGCAGGGAGAGGGGTATATTCTGACCCCCTTCAGTATAAAGTTATATTAGGTGAATAAAATCAGAACTAAAACAACAGAATGCATTCACTGATTTTTAAATATAAGAAAGTATTCATGAACATGGCAGAGATCAGAAATTAGCTTGGAGAAAAGAAATTAGGGTTTTAATAATTATTATTAAGTTTCTTATGCTATAAATTTACTAACATTCATAGACATCAGTCATTGTTTAAGTGAGTGAGGGAGAAATATGAGAAGAAGAAGAAATGCAGTCAGGCAGGGAGAGAGATAGTAAAAAGAAGAAAAACAGTAGAAAGGTAGTGGGAGGGGAAAAAAGAGAGAGAAAACATTTACTGAAAAGAAAAATGACACCTAGAGAGACAGGAATTAGTGGCAGGAAAAAGAATATACTACTTTGTACAGTTTGTAAGTTGTGTATTAGCTATTTATGTCTCTCAACAATCCTAGGTGGTATTATCATCCCCATTTTACAAACGATGAAACTGAGTCATTTGTTAAATAACTGGGTGGAATAACTTGCTCAGTGGTTCAGGTAAGGAGGGCAGGATTCAGGCAACTCCACCTTCCACACGCCGAGCACTCTGCCCCGACGCCTCTTAGGCAGACATGTCAACATTTCAGAAGGTTAAGTTTTCATCATCCTCTGAAACAGTGACAGATGATTCAGCAACTTAACATAGATCTTTCTGACATCTAAAACATTTTTTTGCCTTTATTTTGATAAAGTGTATTTTTGAAGTAATTATTTCCCCAAGAAATTCTAAAGCTTTCCATCTTTGGAGAAAAGGCAGTGCCCCTCCCTCTCATCTACACCATCCTCAGCACATTCACTCCTCCCTTCGTTTATCCGACAAGCTCAGTGCCCTGTGGCAGGATTGTGACAGGTGCTGTGTGCATGTGTGCATGCGTGCATGCATGCGTGTATGCATGCGGGTGTGTAAAACCACCTGGGCTTCTGTCCTCAAAAACTGCACAGTGGCCTATGGGGTACAGCTTGGGACAATTCCTGCTTTGACATCTAACAAACTGCGTGATCTTGAAAACAAGAGCTTTTACTGTTAGTAAACCTGATGCTACTCTTCTCTGACTTTATGAATTGGAACTTTGGGTCAGGGATTCTCTCTGATGAACCTGGCTTTAGGCTTTGGCCGTAGACAAGCCTCTCACTTCTCTTTGATCCTTAAAAGTAACGTTTAGCATCAGAGAAATAGCACAAAGTAAAGATGTTCTTGGCAGGACCTATGAAGATCATTAGACTTGGATCTTACAACATTATCCATTGTTTCTTATCTCAAGCACCACTGTCATACTTTCTCAGCTGTATGAGCCTAACTTGCTAGAACCAACTGAACAGGATCTTACAGGTGCTGGGTCCACCTAGCCACTTTGTAATTGAAGAAATCTGAGAGTTTCAATTCCTTTAGTAACACTGCGATTTTAACTCTTTCCATGATTCATCATTTTGGAAGGCTGTACTGTCAAGTGTTAAGATAAGACTCGGGAATGCGATAATAACTTCTCTATTTTAAGGATGTCATTCATGCATTCCAAACTTTACTGAACGCCCACTGTGCTGTTAGGATTATCTATCAAAAAGACCTAGTCCCTGCCCTCGAGGAATTCACAGTCTAAAGATGAAGAAGTGGGGGAAACAAACAGTTATGCTGTAGGGTAGTAAGTGTTAGTATAAAAGTAAGTATTGAATGACTTAGGATTAAAAGGGAGACTTTTAGACTGGAGGAGCATCAGAATAAACATTCCATGGAAAATAACATCTGAGCTTTGAAGTTCACCTGGAAAGAAGTGGGGCAGTGTGTTACAGGGAGAGAGGAAAACATACATCAACTGGGATAAAGCTTAAGAAGAAAGATCAGAAGTAGAAAAAATTACACTGGAGTTGTGGCAGGGAATGGACCAAGGTTCTCTTGTGCAATGCTAAAGTTTTACTTTATCTAGGAGGTGAGACTGAAAGAATGCATACATGAGTGTGTGGTGATCACCATGTGGAGAATGGACGAGGGGTGACCCTGAAGGCAGGGAAATGAGTTGGGAAACCATCGTGTTCATTGGATCTAGGGAAACACCAGTGAGGATAGAGCAGAGGAGAAAATTACAGCTGCGAAGGAGGAAAGGGGTCTGTCTGAGTGGGAGACACTGCCTTTCAACAAGATGGGCAGACTAGAAGGACTGGTTTGGGTGGGAATTCCATTTTGGATATGTTGACTTGTTGCCTACAGGAACTCTGAACAGACATTTCCAGTCCATGTCTGGAGAGTTGAGTGTGGCGCTCAGGAGAGAAATCTGGGCTGGGAGTACAGTTGTTATTAGCATGCAGGTGATGGGTGGAGTCACGAGAATGTATGGGCTCGCACAAGGAGAGTACACAGTGAGAAGAGGGTTGATGGTATACCTGGGAACACCACCAATCAAAGGGCAGGAGACTAAGAAGCAGTTGCTGGATATTTAGACGGAAAAACAGAAAAGTGGTGGCAGGAAACCCTTAAAAGAGGAGACTATTTCAATGGGAGAGAATTAGCCAGGAATGCTGAGTGTAGAAGAGATGTCAAATAAGATAAAAACTAAAAAGAATAACTATACTTATCCAATAGGAGGCCACTATGGGCCTCTGGGAGAGATGTTTCACTGATGTGGTGGAGTCAAGCAGTGGAATGCAATAAATGAGACATGGGCAAGCAGGAGCCTCAAATACAGTCAAGAATGTGGTCTGAGTTTAGTTACCTTTTGTCTTGGTCGTGGTCTTAGTCTTGCTATGCCTTTACTATGTCCTCTCCTTCTTCCCTGACACATTTTTAAATTATTCAGTTCTTCCTGGTTTCTAATGAACAGCTGCAGCGTTCTCAGGGTCCTTCTGGAATTTTTTTCCACCTAATTATTAATGTATAAGTACTTACTAACCTTACCTGACTTTTGCACTGGAAAATAATTAACTTTGGGATGAAGTAGGGCTGGATTTGAATCCCCAGCCAGCACCCTCATGAAGCTGCTTTTTGTACTTTGTTACTTGCTAGAGTTTGGGTCTGTAAAGAAATCCTCTTAAACTAGCCATGGATTTGAATTGAGACTGCTGGGACGAAGGCAGTTCTTCCCTCTACTTCTCCCTGGAGAAGTGTCTCCTCCCTGCAAAGTCAACAGTGTGCACCTTATCCAGAAATGGTCACTCCAGTTGACACCATCTCTCAAACCTAGCTCTTCCCATCATAGAGCTATAGAGCCCAGCCATTTCTTATTAATATAGATTTTTAAAGAGAGAATCTGATTGGTTGTGGACTAAGGATTGACTCTTATTCAGGATCCTGTCGTCCAAATAGCAAAAGTGTCCCGTGAGACACACGTGGCCACCAAGGCCGCACATTTTAGCAACAGATACTAACAGGCCATTCCTGGGATTGAGGGTTTGAGCTGGACGGAAACGCCTATAGGATCTCAGACAAATCCCTCCATTTTTTCAGTCTTATCTGCGAAATGGAGTTGATACTTAAGTGGATACTGTGTAGTGCTGCCCAGAACCTACCTCCCAGGACCGAAGGAACCACAGTATCCCTTTGGCTGCGGGGACCCTGCTAGGGGACAGCTCTCATCTGCTCTCCTCTCCAGGAATCTCCCCAGGCAGAAGAGCGCCTCCTGGCCGCCAACGGTCACGTTCGCTTCCCAAAGACAGTCGGCCTCCAAAAACTTGTGGACGTTGGGATGTAAAGGCCAGTTCCGCCAAGCCCAACTGGGCGCGCAGAAGAAGGAAAGGCCAGGAGGAGGCGGGGCGGGCGGGCGAACGGCTCGGCGGGCGCTTCTCTCGCTTTGGTGTCTGAGGCGAGTTTCTGCCCCGGTCCGGCCCGGCCGCCGTGGGGGAAAAGGAAGGGACGAAGGAAGGAATGAGAAGAAAATAAACGAGAAAGGGGGACGGGAAGGGCAACTAGCTTTTTGGACCTGTTTTCAGGCGCAGCGAGGTAGGGTCTCCGCCAGGCCCTCCAGAGGCGCAGCCGCCAGACCAGTGGAGCCGGGTCGCGGGCCCAGGGCGCGCGGCGGGGGTGGGGCAGGGGATGAGCAGGGCGGGCGATGCGGGGGCGGGGAGATGCGCGGGGCGGGGAGATGCGCGTGGCGTGGGATCCTGGGACTCAGCTCTGTACCCCTCCCCCACCCCCAGAGCGAGGGGAGCGCCGCCCACCACTTTCCCCATCTCTGCCTGTGGAGCTCTGGCACCAGGCTGCTGGAGGTGTACCTTGTCGGGGAGATGGAAACCCGGAACACCGGGGAGCAGCTGTATTTGCCGCCTGGGGCCAAGCATCACGGTCCGTGGTGTTCAGTGGGAGTGTCCGCGCACTGGTGACAGGACTTAGAAGCACAATGAAAGTGCTCCCTTCTTTTTTCTGTGCTCTGCATTAACTCTGATAAGAGTATTTTCCCTCTGGTTCTGGATGCACGACCAGCACAGCGGCACAGGACCCAGCTCTTTGAGGGGCCCTTACTTGGTTTGGTGCTCTGGAGTTGCTGTCCTGAATAAGGGCCTGGCTTTTTCCTTTGGCACAAAGTATGTAACTGGCTCTCCTTTTGGCCACCTGCCACCTAAGACATAGATCTCTTGGTCCTTGAAAGAACCTACCCTTGACATGTGACCAAAGGCTTAGGGACCTCAGGGGTTAGATATCTCTTGGTGCCAAACATCTTTGCTTCACCTGTCCACATAAACATGAGATGGGAAGCCCCATGAAAAAGAAGGCAAGGCAGGGCCACTACCCTCCTGCCAGCACCATTCGGTTCTCTGGCCCTACTGCATTATCTCACTTTTTAAACTCTGAAAGGGCTTACTTCTAGGAAAGCAGAACTTATCCCTAAGAATCTATTGGTTCCCTGAGCTAACTCCTGATTGGTCCATTTCCCTCAGTCCTGACTGGTCCATTTCTCTCACTCCTGATTGGTCCATTTCTACAAAGCTTGTTCCAAATTAGTCACCTTTGTTATACCTTATTTGCATATGATGTTACAAATGTTGCAAAGTCTAGACTGGTAGCCTATAAAAGCCTGTGTAAACCTACAGATGGGGTCCAGAGCTTGGAGTGTTAATTCCTCTGGGCCCACTGGTATAATAAACCTGAGTTCTCTAATCCTCCAAGTGCTGTTTGGTCTCCCACCTGGATCCAGGTTGCTATCACAACTGACCTATAACACTGAGCTGTAACACACTTCGCTGCAACATTTCTGGAGGCCCCAGTGAGATTCCAACCACGCAGGCCCCTTGAGCTGCCGGGGAGGCGGAGCAACTGCCTGGAGGTCAGGAACTCCGAAAGCGAACAAGGAGGCGTGCCACCCGACAGTATTCCGGGTCCTCCTTCACGGAGGTGATTCAGTCCTCTGGGTGGCTGTGCCCCAACTGGACTCAGTGGAGGGACGGACCAACTCACCAAGCAACACGGCCGAACAAGATAGGAGCCCCGGGAAGCGTCTATATTCATGTTAGGGTATTCAGGTTCTGTCCAAGTGGACAGAAGGGGAGACTGATCACCTCCTCCAGGCTCCCCGTCTGATGGTATTCTGGATGGGGAGATCAGGTCAGGCTTCCCGTCCAACGGTATTTTGGACAGGAAGATCAGGTTAGATTAGGGACGCCCCGGTGATAGGGAGAGAAATGTGCAAATAATCTCTGTGTTTGTGTGAGTGTGTGTGCGGCCTGAACAGCATGTGATCAGGTTTGAGTTTGTAGCTCCATGGCATTCTGCTACGGAGTTCGAGTGAGTCCCAACCTGCGGTTCCATGGTGATCTCATACAGCTCATGGCAGTATCGGCCCCTAGGGGTATTGATTGGAGTCAGCGGCTTATACTGACCTGCTAAAGCTAAGAGGCACCTTTGTCCCCGTTAGGGGAGCAGCCAGGCAGATGCAGCAAAAACCCTCCCTTTGTCTCACTTTGCGACAACGGCACAGGATGGCTACACAGGGAGGGAAAGGGACATAGAACAGCCTATAAGTAAATGACCCCTGTGCCCTTGGGGACTAAAACGAGACTACTTTAAACAGCTTCAGACACGACCTTGTCACTAGTCCCCTAGAATATCCTGTCAAGATTAATAAACCAGCCTAAATACTACCCCTCTGTCTAAAATTAAAACCAAAAGACCTGAGCCAGAGGGAGCCACCCCAGGACTGGCTGGAGCCCTCTTTTAAGGTCTCCTTTTGCTCCATTTATTCTGCCACTGGCTGGCCATCCCGGCCTCATATTTTGTCAATTCAGGCTATAAAAAGACTCTACACAGGGACCCTTAGACCTTGTCCAGGCCTGGAAGAGCATCAGGGACAGCTGCCTAACATAAAACTATAACTCATTGGCAGCCCTTGCAGCCAAACAGATAGATATAAGGCCCAGTGAAGCAGCAGGCTTTTTGAAAACTCCACTGTTTTTGAGAAGTGGAAAAACAGATACTGGGGTCATAGTCCACAGTGCCAGAAGCAGACCCACGCCTATAGGCCATAAAAATCTGTCAACTGATAATAATGGGAGCCTCAAAATCAAAGCTGACAGTTCTGGACTGCATGATTAAAAATTTCAAAAAGGGTTTCTCAGGAGACTATGGGATTAAATTGTCACCAGGAAAACTGCACAAGTTGTGCGAGTTAGGATGGCCATCTTTGGAGTGGGATGGCCCTCAGAACGCATACTCGACCTGCCAACTATCCGGGCCGTGTACCTAATAATTACTGGGGCCCCAGGGCACCCCAACCAATTCCCACATATTGACTCTTGGCTAACAATCACCCAAACCTTGCCCCCATTGGTCCAGTTCTGCACAAATGGTCAGGGACAGTGTAGGATCCTCGTGGCCCAGACAGTAAAACTAAAAAAGGAAGGTGCAACGAAGCCAATCCTTCAGGGGGACCCTGAAAAAGAACCAGCAATGCCCCTGCCATATATTCCTCCTTCTTCTATGGCTCCACCACAGCTGCCTCCACCTGCTAGCCCACCTCCATCTGTGTCCCCACTGCCACAACCCCAGGCTCCACGCCACAAACCCATAGGGAGGAGAGTTCGTTCATCTCAACAAGCCAACCAGCCAGCGACCGCCCTCCAGATGCCTCTCCGGGAGGCCCAAAGGCCCCAACATTTTAACGATGATAGCTCTGTATAGCCCGGCCACTCCATCCTGTACTACCAGCCTTTCAGTACAACGGACTTCCTGAACTGGTGACACCACACTCCACCGTATTCACAAAAACTCCAGGCCATGATTGACTTCCAAGAGTCCATCTTCCAGATCCACCAGCTGACTTGGGATGACATCCATCAGCTGCTCCTGACACTCTTCAATACTGAAGAAAGAAAGTGTATCATGACAGAAATTTTAAAAATGGCCACAAGAGCAGGCCCCAGAGAGAACCACGGATGCAGAAGGGTGGGCCCTAAATGCAGCCCCAGAAATGAGACCAAACCGGGACTTTAAACCCAAGATGGACGAGAGGCTCTGTGGACATATCAGAGAGCCCTCCTGCATGGGTTGTGAGCCGGGGCGAAGAAACCAACCAACATGTCTAAGACTATTACAGTGGTCCAAAAGCCCAATGAGTCTTCCGTGGACTTCTATGAGAGGCTATGTGAAGCTCTTTGGATCTACACCCCGTTTGACCCTGAAGCCCCTGAAAACCAGCGGATGTTCAATGCTGCTTTCATAACCCAATCTTTCGCTGACATCCGCCAAAAACTTCAAAAACTGGAAAGTTTTGCTGGAATGAATTTCACTCAACTGCTGGAGGTGGCCAACAAAGTCTTCATAAACCGAGATCGCGAAGCCCAACAAGAAGCCGACAGACGGACAAAACAGAAAGCATCCCTGCTGGCAGCGGCACTAGGGAACTCTTACCCAAACCAGCATCCCACCCCATTGCGAAAAGGAGGCCCTGTGCGAGGCACCCCCCGAGACAAGACCAATGTGCATACGGTAAGAAGGTTGGTCACTGGAAAAATGAGTATCCTTATTGCAGAGAAGCAAAAAATCTACCAAACAGAAAACCTCATGTGAGCAAAGAAAAGTACCGACCTGAGCCTCCTCTGAGGAACCGCATCGGATTGGCAGGGTTGGACTCAGATTAGGGGAGACCGGGCTCTCTGCTCCTGGGCCCCCGGGAACCCACGGTCAAGATGTTGGTAGGGGGCCAACTGATGACATTTATGGTGGACACGGGTGCAGAACAATCAGTGGTAACCAAACCTATGGCCCCCTTGACTGAGAAAAAGGCAATTATCACAGGAGCCATGGGGGACCAAGCCACTCACCCGTTTTGCCATCCATGATCATGCCAACTGGGAGGACATTTAGTCACTCATGAGTTTCTCTACCTACTGGAATGTCCCATCCCCCTCTTGGGAGGAGACTTACTTCCTAAACTGGAGGCCCAGATAACATTCTCTCCTGGGAAGCAAACACATCTAACTCTGAGGGGGAAGGAAGCTTTGCTCATGATGGTGACCGTGCTCTGAAAAGAAAAATGACGCCTATACCAAACAGAAAGCGCTCAGACAAATCCTGACTCTCTGTGAGAAGAATTCCCCTCCATCTGGGCAGAAGGGGGACCCCCACCCCGACTGGCCTGAAATCATGCACCATTGGTAATAGACCTACAAGCGGGTGCAACCTCATCCAGGCTGCGACAGTACCCCGTACCCAGAGAATCCCATCTGGGAATTCAGAAGCATATCCAGTGTTTGTGGGATGAGGGAATTCTCATAGAGTGCCAATCTCCGTGGAACACGCCCCTCCTGCCCGTCAAAAAGGCAGACTGCAAGATCTACAAGTAGTTACCAATGCTGTGACCACAATACACCCAGTGGTACCGAATCCTTACACTCTTCTTAGCCTCCTACCAGCCCAAGCCAAATGGTTCACCTGCCTAGACCTCAAAGATGCTTTCTTCTGCCTCAGGCTGGCACCAGTCAGTCAACCAATATTTGCCTTCGAATGGGCAGGAAAACTCAGTTAACCTGGACTCGCTTACCACTGTATTTTAAAAACTCACCCACCCTGTTTGGGGATGCACCGGCCATGGACTTAATTGCTTTCCTGGGAGAAGCTCTAAACTGCACCCTGCTACGGTATGTAGATGACCTGTTATCGGCCAGCCCCAATCAAGGGACTGTTGGAAGGGAACCCAGGCCCTTTTAGCTCCGCTATCGGATGCTGGCTATAAGGTTTCTCAGAAAAAGGCACAAATTTGTAAAAAGACAGTTAAGTATCTCGGGTTCATTGTCTCAGAAGGACACTGAGCTTTGGGCCCAGAGCGAAAACAAGCCATTTGTGCAATACCACGACCAGGCACCAAGAGAGAGATCTGAGAATTCCTGGGGACAGCAGGGTTCTGCCGAATCTGGATCCCTGGTTTCTCAAACATAGCCAAGCCCCTATATGAAGCCACCGCTGGATCTGGCAAAGAACCCTCAGACGGGGACCCAAGCAGGAAGAAGCATTCAACGAGATCAAAAGACTACTTACCAGGGCCCCAGCCCTGGAACTACCATACGTGACAAGAGAATTCATCTTGTTTGTCCATGAGAAGAATCATACAGCCCTAGGGGTTCTCACCCAAGCAATGGGGCCATGGCAGTGGCCCGTGGCCTGTTTGTCAAAGCGTCTGGACCCAGTAGCTTCAGGGTGGCCACCATGCCTATGAGCATTGGCTGCTATAGTAACCCTGGTCAAGGCAGCAGACAAGCTCACCCTTGGACAGACTGTCAATGTGAAGGTTCCACAAGCAGTCACCACCCTGATGAACAGCCAGGGGCATCGATGGCTAACCAAAACTAGAATGACACATTATCAAGGGCTCTTTGGGAAAATCCCAGAATCTGCCTGGAGACGGTGTGAACCTTGAACCCAGCCACCTTCCTGCCCGAGGGAGAGGGCCCACCTGACCACGACTGTCGAGGAAGTCTACTCAAGCAGGCCTGATCTGTCTGAACCCTGAACTTGAACTTTTTACAGACGGAAGTAGCTACATGCAGTATGGACAACGTAAGGCAGGATATGCGGTGACCACAGCACACGAGGTAATAAAGGCCGAACCTCTACCACAGGGCTGCTCAGCACAGAGGGCAGAAATATGGGCACTCATCCAGGCATTACAAGAGGTAAAAGGAAAGCGGGTCAGCATTTACATGGACTCTAAGTATGCCTTTGCTATCCTGCATATACATGGTGCCATATATCAAGAAAGGGGTCTATTAACAGCTGGAGGAAAGGAGATCAAAAATAAAGATGAGACACTACAACTGTTAGAGGCAATTTGGGAGCCTGCAGAGGTGTCAGTCATCCACTGCAAGGGACGCCAAAAGGGAGATGACGCTGTAAGCAGAGGAAACCGACTGGCAGACCAGGCTGCGCAAGAAGCAGCAAGTCAATCGGGCCACACCAGAGATTCTGGGACCATTGCGAATGTTCTGCTAGCACTCGAACTGCCAACACCTCTGGACTACAGCCGAGAGGAAAACTTATGGGCCAAAACTGAAGGGGGACCCAAAGAAAAGGAAGGATGGCGGGTGATGCCTGACAAATGAATATACATACTTGAACAATTAGCCTACAAAGTAGTCCTTCAGCAGCATGAACTCACCCACTTGGGAAAAACTGCCTTAGAGATCCTACTGGATAGATATTATCTGATCGCTTGACTTCCATCCCTCTGTGCCTCAGTCCCACAAGGCTGCCTTGTATGTGCCCAGAACAATGCAAAAGAAGGGCCAACTGGACCAAAGGGAATCCAGCGCTGTGGCCAGGCTCCTTTTGAAGATACGGAAGTAGATTTCACAGAAATAGGGCCTAGCCGAGGATACAAGTACTTACTGGTTTTTGTCTGCACTTTTTCAGGATGGGTGGAAGCATACCCAACACGGACTGAGAGGGCAAAAGAAGTAACAAAGGCCTTACTCAGAGACATTATTCCCGGATTCAGGATGCCATTGACCATAGGGTCAGACAACAGACCTGCATTTGCGGCAGAAATAATACAACAAGTGTTAAAAGCACTAAACATCCACTGGAATCTACATGCGGCCTACAGGCCCCAGAGCTCAGGGAAAGTAGAGCTCATGAACCAAAACCTAAAGCAGGTTATGGCAAAGCTCAGTCAGGAAACTCAACTACCTTGGACTGGCACTTTGCCCCTGGCTCTTCTGCGGGTACACTGTGCCCCTCGGTCCAAGACAGGATTCTCCTCTTTTGAAATCCTGTATGGGAGACCCCCTCCTTTAATTAGACTAGGGGAAAATATTAAGGAAGTGGGAAGCTTTAAACTTTATAAGCAAATACAGAGCCTCAGAAAGACTGTGAGAAATCCATAGGTGGGTAACTGACAGAATCCCAGTTTCACTGCGAACAATGTTACACCCATATAAACCTGGGGAACAAGTCTGGGTAAAAGATTGGAAAAGGGAGCCCCTCAAGCCCACTTGGAAGGGCCCCTACCTAGTTATATTAACTACCCCAACAGCTCTTAAAGTTGTAGGTATCACCCTGTGGATTCATCATACCAGAGTAAAGAGAGCAATGCTACCGTGAGATGAGGACATCTGGAGAGTCGACCAGGTCCCTGGAGAGCCACTTGAAATCAGGATCCAGAAACGCCCACCTCACCTGCCAGAGAGCACTGAGCCTTGCTCAAGCCACACCCGGAAGCTGGCTAGTCAATGCAAAGCGGAAGCCTAAGGAACCACCGATCGGGACATAAATGAACTTTCTCTACCACCCCTACTTTTTAAATTAATCAGTATTGTTGCTATATTGCGAGCTGCAGAACTGACAGCCACTGCACCTCAGGATTGGAACATAGGCCAGAGACTAATACTAGCCGTACTCTGTCTCTCTATAATGGAAAGCCTAATGGTCAGTCAGTGTCTACTATAGGAACCATACCTCCCAGTTAAAAAAAAATGAAACCCCAAACCCTTCTGCTACTTGTAAAAACAGTTGCTAACATATCTCTTTCAATGATGGGGGTTCCAATGGGACCCATTAACCAAATTGCATTTGGCAGGGTCCTTCTCCCCAGAAAAAATCCTTGGCCCACATGCTCAGGGCCCTTCTATAGACCGGGTAAGGACTGGGAAAAGAAAAATAGACCAACGCCCATGCCTTATAACCAGGACCCCCAATTAAGTATCTTATTAAGCAAGGTTTATCATCTTCTTAATGCTACTAACCCACAACTAGCAAGTGACTGCTGGCTCTGCCTGGGCCCCAGCCCCCTTCAGCATGTAGCCAGCCCATTAGGTCTCGCAGATCTAACTGAGTTTAATGGCCACTCTGGGTGGTCCCCAGACTCCGCAGATGTAAGCCCCAAGTCAGTTAACGTACAGTTGGCCCATACAGCTTCTGACTGCGTCTAAAACCCGGGGGCAAGACATTCTGTAGGAAATCTGGCCACTGCCCAGTGTGCCCAAACCCGTAACTACACAACTGTTTATGGTTGTATGCCTGTCAAATCTTGGTGCACACCAAGCCCAGGAACCTCTTTAATATGCGGGACACACGCCTACTGGTGCCTGCCAGCCAATTGGACAGGTACTTGCACATTGGCCTTCCTTACCCCTCAGATGGACATACCTAATAACCAGAGCCTTCCCATACTCGATCAAAAAGGGCCATCCAGTTAATACCACTACTCATTGGGCTGGGAATAGCCACTGGTGTGGGAACAGAATAGGAGGAATAGCCTCATCATCCTACTATTACCAGCAGTTATCTGCTGAGATCACTGAAGATTTAAAACAAGTGGCTGAGTCCTTAATGACTCTACAAAACGAGTTGGACTCCCTAGCAGCGCTAGTCCTACAGAACAGGAGGGGTTTAGACTTGCTCACTGCTGAAAAGGGGGGACTCTGTCTCTTCCTATATGAGGAATACTGTTTCTATGTAAATCAATCAGTAATTGTCAGAAATATGGTCCAACAACTACGAGATCAAGCTGAATGCAGAAACCAGGAATTAGCAAATTCCTGGGCACAATGGGATAACCTCTGGAGTTGGGCCTCCTGGCTCCTCCCCCTAGCAGGCCCCCTCCTTATGATCCTTCTAGCACTGCTGTTTGGCTCCTGCATCCTTAATCTCATTACCCATTTTATCAGCTCACTAATAGAGTCACTAAGGCTACAGCTACTGGTTACTCAGTACAGGCCCCTGGACTAGGTAGAGTCCGATGGTAAATAAGGGGCACCACTCTTAAAGTTGATGCTCACTTCAGTTGTTAAAGAGAGCATCAAAAGCAGGGAATGAGGTGGGAAGCCCCATGAAAAAGACAGCAGGACCCCCAGGCAGAGCCACTACCCTCCTGCCAGCACCATTTGATTCCCTGGCCCTGTGGCATTATCTTGCTTTTTAAACTCTGAAACAGCTTACTTCTAGGAAAGCGGAACTTATCCTTAAGAATCTATTGGTTCCCTGAGCTAACTCTTGATTGGTCCATTTCTCTCACTCCTGATTGGTCCATTTCTACAAAGCTTGTTCCAAATTAGTCACCTTTGTTATACCTTATTTGCATATGATGTTACAAAATGTTGCAAAGTCTAGACTGGTAGCCTATAAAAGCCTGTGTAAACCTACAGATGGGGTCCAGAGCTTGGAGTGTTAACTCCTCTGGGCCCACTGGTGTAATAAACCTGAGTTCTCCAATCCTCCAAGTGCTGCTTGGTCTCTTGCCCGGACCCAGGTTGCTGTCACAACTGAGCTGTAACACACTTTGCTACAACAAACACATATTTTTTGTGTGTAATTTACTTTCTCACTTCTCAGTCTCCTAACAAAGTTCTAGGGAGATAATCACCACTAGCCCCAAGCCCTGCTAGACCCACACTAGTGTCATTTACTGACATAAGCAATAGATTCTCAATAAATGCTTATTGTTGGTCAACTAACTTACTGGACTTCCATAAGTGATCCTCTTAACACTATACTGCTTAAGATATTATTTTGTTCACTCATTCACACTTATTCCCCAGTTATTACTCTTTTTGATTGGACATAATTTAGTTCTCTACCCTAGTTTTATGTGACAAATGCTCAGTTACTATCTCTTAGTATGCTCATTCATCCACTAAGTTAGTTTCTTTATCATGTCTCTGTAACTCTTTCATGTCCACCAGAGAGCCTTCTGCAGATGGATGTTAACAGATGATGTTAGATAACAATGAATTGGTTTTGCTTTTGCTAATATATAAAGGAGGTATGGTGAGATAAAAGGAACATAAACTTTGAATTCAAAGGGGTCTGAATTGGAATCTGCCATTACTAGCTACTCAGAGGCTCCAGTTCCTCATCTGTAAAAATGATAATTAGAAAGGCTTCCCTGTTCTGAACCGTATTATACTAACTTATACTTTACAAGGCATAATTGATCATTGTCTAAAGAAACACCAAAAGAGGTGAAATAGTATTCCTTCACCATTAAATACTGTTTGGCTAATATTTTAGATATTTAATGCCCATTTCCCCACTAATATAAAATTAATAAAAGTGTAATTCAGTGCATTAACTCACTCATTCAACAAACATTCATGATTCAACAAACATTTTCTCCTCATTGATAAACATATCAAAAGTGCTAGGTCCGGAGTTTGAACAAAATGAAATAGATCTCTTCTGCCAAGGAGTTTACCAAGTTACCGTTAAGAGCTACTCCAGAAGAGATCTTTGTGACAATAGTTTGAAACTGTGACTTTTTATTCAATAAATGACAGGACATTAAAAATTGCTTATGTTAAATACATAATGCTGAGTTCTACAGTATCCCTGCCAAACACTTGTTTCTAATTTTTAGCACATGGAGATGCTGCAGTGAAATCTATCACAGGCAAAATACTGTAGAAATCATCACAACTATTTTCTTCTGATGTGCCAACAAATATTTTAGAAGAGGGAAATGAAAGAAACAAATTTTGTTTTATATCAAATCAAAAAGATTTGGAGTTAAGTGTATACACTTTTTTCAAAGATTCTTCACATTAATTTTGCAAACAGCCAGAATTTGGTGCTAAAAAATTCCAACCATTCATTGACTCCTTTTTATCAGTCTTCACAGGGTCATATAATAAATGTTGGAATGTCTGGATGCCAAATAAACACAGTTGGATTTTAAAAAGTGTTTAATGGATGTACTTTATTAAAATGGTGTTTTGAATGCAGAGATATGTGATTTTAGTATGCTTACAGTTACTCTAATACATACACTTAAAACAATGGTCCAAGCAGCAATGACATCAACTCTCTACAGAAGTGCTATGCATTCAATTAGTACTTTGGTAAATTGTAAAACAAATGTACATGAGAGCACTTTGGCAGAAATTAATGTGGGACACAGCAAACTGCAAGATTCTGTACAAGAATTCAGTGGAAGATGAGTCATTCTTGGAGCTGGAACAACACCATGATTTCACAGCCTGCAAGGCTCGATATGACCATCAATGGACTGTCTCAACCAACTAACAGCCAAAGAGAGCTGCCAGAGAGTCAAGCGGTCTCATTCCAAATGCCAGAACCAATAGGCAGATTATCACAGTCTGGCTTGTAAATACATGACTTATTATTTCTGCTGAAGTCATCTAGATAACTGAATCTAATAAACATAATAAAATGTAACCCAACCAAAATTTTATGTCACTTTCCATAGACATGAGTATGTGAACAACTGAGCAACTAAAAGAAAATACAAAGATATGTTTGTGATTAATGGTTCGATGCTGATGCTAAACTTTAACCATCCCTTCCCCTCACCCGCTTTGAAGCATTTTCTTATTACCATTAAATTAACTCCTTGTCCATTCTTAGAAAGGAAACGAAATGTCACGCCTGATACTGAAGAGTTAGCATAGATGAAGAGAGCACTCATTCTCTGCCAAGATTCATAAAAAAACTAAATTCCACTTTGAAAACATAATTAATATTTAAATTACATGCTAATAGTTCTTCAAAGTAAGTTTTTAAATGTTGCAACTTGAGAAATGTCCCCATCATAGAGTACAGAAATTCAAAACTGATTCCTCCAAAACTTTTTTTTTCCAGAAAAAAATGCATAAAACTTTGAAGCACTTAACACAAGGGTCTGTAACAGTTGATGGAAAGCAAGACTGTATTTATATTTGGATACATAAGGTACTTAAGAATTTATACTTGTGAAAAATCACAATGATTTTAAGATTATCTTGCCAAATAAATGTTGGCAAATAAAGTGTGGCAACACATTTCAGAAAGATGATTTATATACTACACATAAATGAAAGGCAAATATAAATACAACTGATTTAAGCTTAATTACATTAATGTAATTTACAGCATACCAATACCCACATGGTGATAACCACATGGCAAATTCACAGTTGTAACTAAAAATTTATATTCAGAAGAGTCCTTTTTTCCCCACTACTATTTGCATAATTCCCAGCAATAGACTTAGAAGCCTAATACAAGTATGCTTCTTTTATGGACTACAATAATCTGTAACTTATACTTCAACATTGTGGCTTGAAAAACAAACACCAGTTAGTCAAGGCTGACTAGTTTCGGGCTTTAAAAACTTTCAGGTGGAGCAGAGGAAAGTCCACCCCTGATCAATGCCTACGTGCCCCACAAATGCCTCTGTCACACCTGGCAATGTTTACAATGCATCAGTGACTCTTAGACCTTTGAACTCAACATTGTTCCACTCTTAGTTTTTAAAGTCACCGAGAGGAATAGCAATGTGAAGAATTCGAAGTAAAAATAAAATCCACAGCTTTAATTAATTATTTTTTGATGGAGGTACCGGGGGTTGAACCCAGAACCTTGTGCATACTAGGCACACGCTCTACCCCTGAGCTATATCCTCCCCCTAAAACCCACAGCTTTAGAAGGCCATTTTGTGCTTTAGTTTCCATTTGCTTGTTAGTTTGGAAATTCTCCATACTCCTAAGTGTAGCTTCCATATTTATGTCCCAAGACCTGACTCAGAAACAGCAAGAAAATTTTCCAGCTTTCTTAGTCTACCTTTGGTTCCTCACTTCCCAGGCAATGAATTGGAGACCATATTCTTTCTTGAAACGTTTTTCTTTCTTTCACTAAACTTTCTTGAAAAAAAAAAAAGCAATTTTTTTTTAACCACTTTTTTCCAAAGGACAGTTCCTGACTAATATAGGCAAGAAAACTCAGGATCTATTTTCTTCCATTCCCAAACAGGTGAGGAGAAAATGGGACTATTTATATTGTGCTCTCTTCTTTCTAATAAAGAAATGAAAATTAAAAAAAGAAAAAAAAAAGCCAACTCTGAAAACTAAGAGTTGAAGGTACATCAATGTTATCTTTCTGTTTTTTCTTTTGTTTCTACAACAAAACTCCATGTCATTCTTAACCCTTGGTATTTTTCTCACATCCTATTATTTTATATGCAGACACTACATAGCAATGTAGCTTCAACATGCTGGTCCTGTTCCTAGGTTTTCCACATAAGTTACCCACCACAGAATATCTCCTACAGCCGTTTTTAATCCTATTTCCTCATCTGCCAGTAACCATTGGTTCTCCACAATAAAACTTCCCTCAGTTTATGAAGAGTCCTTAGAGATAAACATATGAATAATTTAAAGCTAACTGGTGAAAGAGCTACATAGGATTGTTCCCTTTAATTTTCTGTTAGTCAAAAATATACATATGTACATACACCTACACATATAACAAATTTACACTGTCTGCAGAAATAAACTGCAGATACAATTCCATACGCACATTTAGAGATTCACATTTTAACAGCAAACTTATGCACAGATATAAGGAAATATGGTTTTACATTCCTCAGTTACATAGCAAGCTAAAAAAGAAGTTTTTTTGTTTTTTTTTTAAGATTTAGTCTTTCTTATGAGTCTAGAAAAAGGAGACATAAACCTCAAGATATGTCTGTAGCAATTATCAGTCAATGTAGGGGATTATTTTTACCGACAAATTATCCAACTTGCTTACTCTATAAAAAGCGATATAAACATACTATACACAGAACATAAAACATAGAATTGGAGATAACAAATGGCAACTTTATACAAAATGCTTGATACTAGCAGTATTTGACTTTGTGTAGCTTTGAGCAATGAACTCTCGGCCTGGGCATTCTTTTCTCATATAAAGGAACAGTCATATCTATGTAACATTCTTAGCTACAGAAAAATAGGAATGAATTGAGTAGGGGCAGTGGAGACAGGGAGACACAGCTAAAATACGTAAGTGCACTGTTGTACATATGTATACAGTTTAGCAGTGTCATGTTATCTGAATTGATTTCTTTTGCATTGTTACATTTACCAGTAAGTGATCCAGAATACAAAATATAGTAACAGAGAACTCAGTTTTCGTAATTACTCCTTGGTACAGTTATTTAAAATAAACACTTGCAGATAACACGTTGAGTATTTGTCAGAATATTAACTAGTTTTAAAGAACTTGAAGGCAAGAACCTGGTCAAACGAAAAAAGATCAGACATGATCAAAAGAAACTCATAGCTGCCTTAGAGTTTTAAAAATGAGAATTAGAATGTAATGGGGGCAATGATTAGTGTTTTAGATCAGGGGTTTTAAAAATTAGAACTTTCACACTCAGCAAGTGTATCAAAACCATTTTTCATTTGCTCACTCAACTCAGAGACTCACTCACAATAGCTGAATTACACATATGCTTAAACTGAGTATGTGCAGTTAGTTGAACATAAATATGGTGGGTATTTATGAAAAACTACTATGTAAGTGGTTACTAAGTTCACACTGATTTGTGTACTGGTCTAGTTAGTCCTAGGGCTACCTCGGTATGGTTGACTTTTTAATCTAATCAGTTTCTTGACACACTCAGTGAAAAACTGTTGCACAGAAACTCCAAGTCCCAGTCAGCGATCAGGCCCATCGTCCACTGGTGGCAAAACTTCTGCTGAACGAGAAACTGACTTCAGAGTTCTTGTATTTTCCCCAAGCACCAAAAGGCACTACTACTGCAGTGGTGTTATCTTCAGTACCATACTGTATTGCCTGCAAGGGATGGTAGAAAGGAAGAGAAACACAATGGAAATAAGAGTCTGTACAAAAAGAAATCAAACTTCCTCTGGAAGGCCAAACCAGTTTAACACCTAGTTACTAACACAATTATTTCACAGCGGTTTGTGCTTCTTTCACCGGGTATCGATGCCCACATTTTTCTACATTGCAGATAGAATCACTGATGACCCAAAATAACCATATTATCTGTATGCCACTGTAGCATTTTTGGCAATAGATATACCAGTGGACTAAGGTTCAAGATATGCAGCTCCTGCAGAAGAAAATACACGTAAAGCATTTAGCATAGGGACTAATACAGGATTCATTCGTAAGTGTTAGCTCTGACTTAGCAATTCTGCTTCTAGACATTCAGAATTTATTATGGAGCCAAGTGTAAAATTCATTGTAATACTAAAACTAAAACACAAGATTTCAGAGAAATCTCCAGCCAGTGGTGGCCCCTCCAGGCTGCACGGAGACCTGCACCTGGCTTTGTCCTCCTCTCTTCCTCCTATCTGAGACTTTTTAAGCAGTCTGCTGTGTCACCTGTTCAGTTACTGCATGGGCCGCTTCATTGGGATCATGGCACTGGTTGATGAAGTCACAAATCTCTTGACTGTTCACCATGAAGTTAATTCCATCTGTAGTGAGGACCAGGAAGCTGTCATCAGCATGATGTAGCTGCAATCAGAACCAAAGGCACAGGATTATAAACCAGACTCAGCCTTAGAATAATCTTCATAATTCAAAGATTTTCTCTGTTTGCTGAGTGGTCATCTGTGTTTCTGAGCTTGCAGGCAAACAGTGTAAAAATGGAAGACCTGTATTTAGGGCAAAAATAGCAACACTGAGCATCAACTGCGGAGGACAAACCTAACATTTACTTAGTAATGCCACAGAGGAAGAAACCAGATAGCCAAATGCTGACAGGCAGCATGAGGTAATGACTGTGAGCACTGTTTCTGGAGCCAGGCTTCCTGGGTGTGAAACCTGCCTCTATTTTTCAGCTGGGCAAAAGTAGGTAAGTTGAAATCTACATGCCCTGGATTGGTTTTCTCTGTAAAATGGGGGTAGGAGTAGCTATTTTGACCAGAACACATAGTCACATAGTCAATCCCTGTATAAGTATCTGTTAGACGAAATGAATATTAAGTGGGACATCTGTAAGACAAAATTGTTCAATTAATTAACAATCATTTGCTGCCATTACTTGGAGCCTACACTACAACATGCCAGGTACTCGAGCAGGCTGGGGGTTGCAGAGGGGAAGGATGAGCTCACCCTGGGTGGACACTGGGGGAAGTATAGCATAATGGGGGCTATGATTAGCAGCAGGCAAAAGACGTCACAGAAATACACGTGGGGTGGTTATTTAGCTTGGTGGACAAGGGAAGTCAGGATCGGCTTCCAAGGAAAGGCAACGCTCACGATCATGTGCAGGTCAGGAAACACTGGAGCACCATGCTTCCAGGCAAATTCCACAGCTGGGTGCAAAAAAAAACTGGTCATGTACATTAGGCCAGAAAGGAGTATCTTCTTTTATCTGAAAAGTTTATCTATCCTTCCATAAACCGCTTCTTTATAAAGTCATTTTGGCTTCCGTTGAGGCTTCAAAGTAAGCCCGCAGTTGGAGACAATCCTGCACTCATTTCGTGCCTGAGTATCAAGTGTTTCCAAGTCCCCTCCTACCTTAATCCTCTTTGTTTCAGGTTCTGCTATCACACCACTGGTTTTAAGATCCAAATCTCCAAGACTTCTTGTCATTGCAAGCCTGCCGTTCACGTGAGGCTGTCCCAAACTATTCCAAGCTACAAAACCCCCACATTTCTTGATCCTGGTCAAGAAAAAGTGAAAAGACTATGATGTAACACTCAAAACCAAGGGACGGCTAAACTTCAGCATGAAATCAGTCTAAAACACAAGGTTTCATTTCTATCTTGAACTATATAAATATCATCCTCATAGAAAGATTGATCAGTGGAGGTGGTTGGTACCTTTCTTTTTCATCTTTTCTTTCTGGAGTATGGTCAATGGTCAGCTTCATGGGTTTTCCTTTTCTACACAAAATTGCTCGGCTATCCCCAACACTGGCCACAACCAGTTCAATACCATCTCTCAACAGGGCTACTGTTGCAGTAGTCCCAGAGGTCAGAAGGGTTGCTGCAAACATTATGAAAAAGAATGTAAGTCTGTGATAGTCAAATGACTGGATATGGAATTTTTGTTACAAACGAAAACACAGGTGTGTTAAACTAATGCAAAATGTATCTTTCTAATATAACTAGAGCTATGCAAATAAAATGCAAATGAACTATGTAAGTAATGGCATGCAGAGAAAGAAGTATTTAATTCAGTAACAAGGCTCCATGCAAACAGAAAAAGTTGCTAACAATTTGGTAAAAAAAAAAAATGCATCACTGTTTCCAAATGGCTTTTATTTATATAAACTAGAGCTCACCTGAATTTATCATTATGACACCTTTGTGTGTACATCAGTTGTCAAGATTAAAAATATGACATTTTAATTAGATTGGCTAATCTAGGTCTACAGAGCCCATTCAGGCAAGCAGACTTTTCTATAATCTATGCACTTAGGTTCTCTCTTCCATTTCTTTATCCTATCCTGTGAAAGTATGATCAGTTAATAGGCTAAAATATGCCAAGTGCATACCATTTACTCTTCAAGTTCTATATTTTATATTCTTTCCTTCTACAACTGTTTTAATTCTACATATGCTCACCAAAAAAAAAAAAAAATCCTAAAATGGTTAAAGGTTCACATTCTTTTCTTGTTTATCTTATTTCTCTCTAGACATGAAATAAAGTTACAGCCATCATTATATTGGGACAAAGTCTAGAAGGCCAGGAATGAAATTCATTCCAGTTTCCCATAAGCTTGGTGTAGTTCACATTTTTGATTCCAGCAAGATCTAGTACAATTAGTCTGTACCCAAATGCAGGACAGCACTGCCAAGTGCTCCTGCTGTGGTCATGCCCTGGGCCCAGAGCATTCCAAGAATATTCATTTCCTCTGATTAATAACAAAATTACACGTTACTTGGCTTGAGGTCGCCACTGTTTCCCCATCCAACCCAAAGTGCATTTTTCATTTATTTATCCCAAAAATGTCTGTCCTAAGTTCCTTAATATTTGTTAAAAATTTTGAAGGTGCATTGAGCCTTGTCAAAAGTGAAAGAATGCTATGAAATTATGGGCTAAAAAGTAAAGCAAGTTGGAAGAAATTGAAAAAGATAACTTATTTTAAAGCAGGTATTATCTTCAGTAACATGGTTAATTCTTTAAAGCATCTAAGTGAAATATTCAGGTGATCAATTAAAGATGATTCTGACTTCAAAGGTGGATTTAGTAAAAATGAATTGCTGCTGATTTGACCATCTTTCCAATATTTTTAAAGACAATTTAAACAACATCAGCAATGCATTTTGGAAAGATATATATGCATATATTTTCCAATCAGATCATTAAAATGCCTGCTTTAATCAGAAAAATAACGTGGAAAAAATATGAATAAACCCTGTTTAATCTTTTATATCCATGCTGAATTTACTTTATTGAGAAGTAACATTTATAGTTGCACTATCTTCCCATTTATCTCTTGATTTTGGAACTGTTGTGCCAAAGTAGTAATATCTTGGCAATGCTAAAATATATTATATATTGTCATCGTACAACACAAATATTTTAGTGTAAGTATCAGTGATGTTTAAATTACAAATGCCAACTCTTGAGTTTCCTAAAACACTTTGCAAGGGAATCTTCACAGTTTAACCACTGTAATCTTTTTGAATGATTGGAAGAGCCAGGGAAGAAAACACAGGAATTTTACTCAGATGCTACCTGTCTAGGGAGTTTGGTATTCCTCTCATTTGTTTAAACTGTCAACAGTAGCTTTGGTTTTAAAGTAGTTTTTAATTGGCTACATCAAAAAGAGTTAAAATTTCATAAATGAAAACTTCAAGTTTAGCCATTTCGGATTATAATTCATGGCTTTGCTGCCTAGGAATTTAAAAGAGCTTGAGTTTTCACTAACCCAATTTCACAGTTCCAAAATGCCAGGATTAATGGGAAAGTTTTTAAAACTATTGATCCTGGTTTGCTAAGCATCTAAGGATATAAATATTAAATCAGCATTTATTGTCGTTTAACATTGAACATGGAAGTAAAAATTCTCACTTTTTTCCCTAACAACAAAACTATAAAACTAAGACATCTTTCAATAAGTTCTTAACACTCACTGGACATTTTCTACTGCAAGTCATCTCAACTAATGGGACAAAGAGGATGTGGGAACCTTCCCGTAGTCCAGGCTAGGAACCGCTGGACTCCATCACCTGGGACAAAATTAAGCAGATCTCTCTTTCCACTGAAGCCCAGCAAATAGTGTCCACGGGCTCCAGGTCTAGAGCTGCTGACCAGGCACAGTTCTCTGCCACAAATAACACGCACAGAGGCAAATAGGAAATTCACCCAGGAAGTGTGCTCAAACATTACAAACCTGCAACACAGGGGAGGATAGAAAAAGAGCTGCAAAATAAGGGGAAGGGGTTTTATATTGGTGAAAATTTCACTAGCAAATTACATAACATTCCAGGAGATGCCAAATCAACGATTCCAAAACTCAATTTGCCCAAGTTGATGGTATTTTGTAGCTGAGTCTCTTTTTTTCATCACAGAGTAATACTTACTAGTTTTGTGGCTTCTCCAGGTAGGAAAAACTACATACAAATGCATGTGTACCAAGACACATATGTGGTGACACAGACATACATCTACATACTCACACACACACCCATGTTCACATGCACATGACACTCACACTCAGTCTTGAAGAGTAAATCAGTACCTTTACTGAGTTGAAAACAATGCACTGTAAATGTTTGTTTTCAGTATCAGAATTGTCCCAATAACAAAAGGGAAAATTCATGGGTATAGCAGTGAATAATTCATATCTGACAAGCATATTAGAGAAGACATAAACTACAGTATACCACCAAATTACTGGGATTTAAGTACATATCAGGATGGAATCAAAACACCTCCTATACTGGATACAAGAAGTATCATATTTGTTAATGGTACTTAATGCAGTGATTTAGTATCTAGAAGGCATCTTTTGAGTAGAACAATTAATTTGTTTAAATAAAGGCTAGTAAGGCTCTTGAGCTCTAATGCATGTTTACAATTTTTTATAATTTATAAAACAGATGTTTCTGCAGCTCTTTGTTTCCCCCAGTGTTGCAGGTCGATACATCAAAAGAAAAATGATCAAGATTTTGAATAGCAACATAAAGAGTAAAAGCTGTACTTTTCAAGGTATAATCCCCCCCCAGTAATTATTCAACTGTGTAAACAATAATATGTATGAACCAATACAGTTTCAATACTTATGAAAAATGGGTGTTCTAGACATGTATGAATCATAAACAGTAAATCGAAGTACCGAGTTGAAGCAGTAACAGCACAATAAGAATACCCGCGGTCCCTATTTTTTTACTTTTGGCTGCCTCCAGCCTAAGAAGGGTAATCAAAAACATTGCATTTCTAACACTGGTTATTTTGTAGTTTATTTAATTCTTCCATTAAGAGATCAAGTAATATGAAGAGCATGGAAGTTTCCAATGAGACTCACAATGCTGCCACCAACGTCTCCCACTCTGAACGTCAGAGCAAGTCTTCTCTTTTTGATCCATTTGTCTCTTGGGGAGCTTTGTTGCTTTCAAATCTTAAGCAATCTAGAAACACTTTGAAGAGTTTATAGGATATAATCTAAATTTTCTACCATCTGCTTTGTTTTAAGTGACAATTTGTTCATAAACAATAGACTAATGGGATATCATTTGAACTTACTGGCTGGTTTCATTAACTGTAAAAACACATATGACTGGCATAAAATGAATATAAAATATTCAAAGATGATGATGAAATTAGCTATTTGTACATAAGGATAAACTCAAAATTCATCAACAACAAATCAATTAAAAATAGCCAGCAATTTCTTAAAGGCTGTTTCTTGAAAAGTGGCATTCTGATTTTATTCTCCTCAGACTACCCCCATTTTAAACTGAAATTGTAAATATTTCAAATGCTAATGAGAAATAATTTGAAGTATTTTATGCAGATATAACAGCTTTGGACCAACATCTTGAAAAGATGAGCATGTTTGATTATTTTCACTCTGTTAAGAAAGCTAATACCATATGATGCGAGGCGTTCTTCCCTACCTGAAATTCCACCATTAGTGATTCATTCCTGTGATTTAACCAACCTCTTTTCAGGTTTCCCCAACTGAAAATTCAAATCCTTCCATAAGTGATAACTCATTAACATCTATAAATTATATTAATAATTTGGTTAAGTCAGCTATAGGATGATCAAGGAATAAGCCATAATAACTTTGGTGAGAAAGAGCAGGCAATGGAGATCAGTACAGTGCAAATAATTACTGAATGAGAACCTTCCAGAGTCTCTGCAGGGTGCTGTACTCTGGACAGTCATAAATGAGTAAGCCATGGTCCCTACCCTCAGGCTGTTCACGGGAAGGGTTCAAGGAGGGCAAAGGAGCTGATGCCAAGAGAAGATGAAAGAGATTGGAGAGGGCAAACTACTTACTTCAGTTTTATTTAACTAGCACTGGTCCTATTTATAGCTATGCCAGAAAGAATATTATCCACTCTTACAACACTGATACCACTTCAGTTCTTACTAAAACCTAAAAAAAAGTTTTTAATTTAAATAACTTTGAAATCTTAAGTGGTATACTTTTTTTTTAATCCACCAATTGAAAAGTTAAACAACATATAGCATTCTCTCTTTCGTGACTTTAATATATTTGATAAAATAAGCCCCAAATATCAAGACAATTTTTGCCATCTTTGAAAGCCATGGCAACTTATTAAGAATAAATTTTAAAGCTGTTCTTAAAGTACTCATTTTAAAAAACCACACAGACTAACTGGTCTATAAGAATACATACAAAATAAGACTTAAGAATAACAATGTCATAACAGACCCTTTCCTTTTCTTTTAGTAACATCATCCTGTCGCCTTCCATGATACTTGCAAGCAATTGGCCATTGAATAAAAATTTCTGAATGTCTTATGAAAGTTCTCAGATTATTAACTCAAACTCTATGACAGAACTAAGTTAAATACATCTTCATTTCATTATTAAAAATGAAGTACATTTCTATGATTAATTTCTTTGCACAACTGACTATGTGAGAAAGGTATCTTTAGAAAGTTTCTTTTAAGGTAGGCAAGTTAAGTAAATTCCTTCCCTAAGTTCAAAATTCCCTTTAACTGTAATTTATTACTAAATAAATGAAATAAGTCCTCTCACATTTTATAAGAAATCTATCATTGTTTTAAGCATCTTCGTCAATTAGATCCTTTACAAAAGGGTTGACTGCAACTATGAAGGGGTTAACTTTTTTTTATTATTGGCCACGTTCCTATGATAAACTTGAACATTCTCGTCTGAAAACCTTGCCCAGTAAGCTCTACCTTTTACAGAACAACTGGGGCACACCACCTGCACTACAGCCCATAAACGTTGCGGTGTGAGATACAGCCGACCTGGTTATGGATGAAATAAGAGCATTACCAATATTCAGAGTTATAAAAATAAACCTATAAGAGAGTTTGAATGTCCTCTTTGCCTTCATATGTTTTACCCATTAGGAACAAGAACAGAATCCTATGCTAAACTTTACCCTCTCTCAACCCTTATTTTCGTAAGGTGAGGGGCCAGCCAGAAGGGGAAAAAAATATCCAAAGGCATGAAGAAGAGAAAATGGGCCTGAATAATCTATAAACATGAAAATAAATCCCTGAACAAAGAGAGTGGACTCACTCAAACACTCTTCTGAGAAGTATGATGATGATAAGGTTCTCGAAAAGGGGGAGGAAATACCTCTTAAGATGGCAAATAGAGTCATCTCCCCTCATCATTAAATATGCTCGTGAGAGAGGCCACAGTGGGTGCCAGGAACGTCCTAGCCCTAACTCTGCAACTGACCTTTTACCTCTCTCTGAGTTTCAGTTCTTTATCTGTGAAATGGGGAGAATTTCCATCCCTATGCAATAAGACTGTAAATTATAAAAAAAAAAAAAAAAAATTGCTGTGAGGACACTTTGACCTCCTTTAACAAAAGGATGAACCAAACACAGACTAATTGTATTGCATGATTCATTTTCAAATTAGTTACGAGGTCTATATGCATACATTTAAATGGTGCTGCAGCAGCTTTCAAGATTAAAAGCAATAAATTTGGGGGCCTGCCGACTAGAAAACATGAGCTACATTTTCGTGAAATACTTTTGATAAATTTAGTCAAAATCAGAAACATTTTACTTTCAAAGTTTAAGGACATACAGTACACAAATTCTAAAATTCAGCCCTTGTGTTTAACAAATAAAAACAAAAATATCACTAGTTACCACAGGGAAGCTGCAAGATCAAGCTTTTTTTTAAGAAGTGGAAGAAAAAAATACCTTCCTTCTAATTATACAAAGTAGTACACATTAGCCATTGTCCTTTCCTACTTAGGACCAATTATTGCAATTTTCTTCTTGTCTGGACAATGACCCCTTGGCTAGATGAGATTACCCTGTAGTGTATTTCAGTACTTGCTCATCAGATTCATCTAAAAAAACAAAAGCAATAAACTCTCTCATTGTATAGACCTCTTGTCCATAAAATGAGCAAACAGATTTTTAATTTTTTTTTTACCTTTTTAAAATTGAAATTCAATATCAGAATCATTTTGGAGCTTCGATTTCTAAAAAAGAAAATCTTCAACATATTTCATTTAAAAGTGAGATACTACCATTAGTATTGATTCCAAACAGCATTTAAAGTGATTATTAAAAAAATCATTTTCAATATAAGCGTCCTTACAATAAGCTTATTTTAAAATTCCCACCCCTAAAGGGCTTAATTAAATTGTTTCCTTTTTAACCAAAATTCCCCAGGACCCTAAGGAATGAGATTGTTTTACTTACCATCAGCAGACAGGTGGGCGTGCCTTGCAAAGGCTTTATCTATTTCTAGAAAAGCCAAGGTCAACACAGTTTCCAAATTCTCCTCCTTAGGAAGCAAATCCCTTTGTGGAGAGGAAAAAAGAGCCCCAAACAATTATTTTTACAATAGATTTCTCCCCTTCCTCTTGGTCCCTCCAGCTAGCAAAGTCATTCCATACAATGGACATAGGTGGCCTGCCTTTCAGATGCTTAAAATCCACATATTAATGAACCAAACTGAGAAAGAATCAGGCACAAATATGTCTTTAAAAACAATAAAAAGAAGTCTGAAGGGAGGTGGGGGTATAGCTCAGTGGTAGAATGCATGCTTAGCATGCACAAGGTCATGAGTTCAATCCCCAGTACCTCCAATGAAATAAATATAAATTACCTCCCCCCCTAAAAATAAAAATAAATAAATAAATAATTGCCCTTGAACATTCTTTGTTCTTTATTAAAAAAAAAAAAAAAAGAAGAAGAAGTCTGAGTGTCCCTCCATCCTTAAAAAATTAATCCTCACTACCACAACCCTGAGAGGTCAAGACTTCCTTCATATTAATTAAGCCACTGAGTTCCCTTGTGGAATAAGGCAAAATATACATAAAGCAACTGATGAACAATATGAATAACTATGCTTGAGAAGAAGAAATAGTCACATGGTCATAACTTACATGTTCTCCCAGTTTTTTTCAAATTTTTGGGCTAGAGGTAATCAGGATTATTTTTTAATGGAGGCATTAAATGCTAGGCATGCACTCTACCACTGAGCTGTTTACCCTCCCCTCCTTGTCCTCTCCATCTTTTAATTCTAGCAGTGTGATCCTCAATAACACATTAATAATAATAATAATTGCGGTAAACAAACTTTTTAAAGAGTGCCAAAACCCCTTCATTAAATGCATTCTTCATATTCTAAAATGAATCATGTAAAGCTATTTTCAACAAGTATTCAAAGATATTCATACCACCTGAAATTACTATTTATTGAAGCACTATATGCCATGCATTGATAGGAGTAAACACTTCTCATAGATTTTCACAGCATATGAGATCGGGTACTTTATTACGTTAATTCACTTGAAATGATCACGAGTCAAGTGCCGTTGATTTTAGTCAATGCTCTCACCAAGGGAGTTGTTAAAACATACATATTTCTGAAATGGTAATAATCATCAGTAATAGACCCCGGGCCTGAGCTACTAAAACAACAGAATCAAAGCACTTAAATAAGTACGTTAAGAGTGAACATCTCAGCCAACATGAAAAGTTTAAACAGAAAGCACAAGGCAAGATGCATAGAGTGAAAGCCATTGTACGTACAGTATGCACTTCTCCATATGGGTGTGACAGAAATCAGCAGCCGCAGGTCCGCCGTGGCCATCGTACACCGCAAAGTACAGGACCTCATCTGTTAGCTGAGCAAAGTCAAACCGGTCTTCATTCTCTTTTCGTTTGCCAGTCTGCGAGGCGCAGCCTACGTTTGCCAAGCTGATTTTGGGAATTGGCTTGCCATACTTGATGCTGGGTGGCAGTAGAATTGGTTCGTCAATGCGGTTATCCCAGATGCCAAAATTATCCCACGTGGATGGTCGCCCGCTACCATCAGGATCAAACCGAGAGCACCTGGGCTCTGAAGTGGAGCTGTGGCACGTAGGCGTCAACCACCTGCCCTCCTGCAGCAGGCGGGAGCAGAGCAGTGCTCTCTTTCTCACCTGGTTCCCACCGCTTCTAACCAAAGTGATTAAGGTAGCTGTTGACATAACTCAACTCCAGGGGACTCGGTAATGAGGGAGAGGTCAATAGCGCAATAATGGACGGTCTTCCAGAAAAATGATGCAACTGAGTAGAAAGAGAGACAGAGAGACTCCATCGGTAATTTCAAATATCATTAGCTATTATCAAAAATGAAGGCTGTAAAGAATGTGGCACCTAACAGCCTACTGCTAAGAATAGTAGATCAAATTCACCTACCCTATTCACGAGTGTTTAAATTCTATAAAAAAAAATTGACAATGTGCACATGTCATATAGAACAAGTGCTTCTCCAACTTTAACCTACAGTCACCTGAAGATTTTGTTAAAACGTAGACTCTGATTCAGTCTGTCTGGGGTCAGGGCTGAGATGCTGTATTTCAAACCAGCTCCCTGGTGATGCCAAACTGCTGGTCTGGCAGGCCCACACTTTGAGTAGCAAGAATTAGAAAACAGATGTAAATAAATACTCTTCCCTTCATTAACTCCATTGCTCTGAAGAAAAGGTAGGGATAGATATTAACAATAACAAAACTTCTTACAAGAGTTAGAAATAAGAAAAAATAACTGGTTGTTAGATATTTATGATCGTTCTGTACTCAAACAGTGCTCAAGTTTAGCAAAGATACAATCTAGGATTGAAGTTCTGTTTGTCTTAAGATTTCCCCACTTATTAACTTTACATACTTTATTACTATGTTGATGTAAACTGGTTCACGCAAACACTCCCAGAGACATAAGGATAAGCCAGTTCTGATGTGTGTGATCTCAGAGATTGGGTGGAACTGCATTTGTGACAAGCAGCACTCATTTATGAGCAACTGGTCTATATATTTACATTAAAAGCTGTAATTCATCAGAAAGCCTCCCCTGGGTGTTAGCAGGGGAAATTCCTACACCCCGGCAGGCTGTGTTTCTGGTAGTTTGCCATACAAATAAAGTTCTAAGCAGAAATTCATTTGCATAATACTTTGTTCTGTTATGAATTAAAAGCCAACTTGAAAAGACAGCACAATGTTAGATTTAATAATCCTGGTGGAGGATATATAGATGTTACATTATTCTCCACTGTGTTTTTTTTATTTCGTATTTTTATTTATCTCAACAAAAGACGAACTTGATAAAAATGTATCCTCTCAAAAAGCATACACACACACACAAAGCCCAGCTTGAGTGCATCTATAAGAAAATACACCTCAGATTCATTTTCAAACAAATTGTCACAAATCAGTCCAGCTGTGTGTAGAAAGGGCAATTCTTTCAGTAAGTAAAGCAGGAGGAAAGGATGAGGTTCTAGAGGAGGCCCTTAGGTATCTAAGCAGCAAAAGGCATCAGAGCCCTGTCTTCACAGCATTTAGAATGAAGATGACTTCTGGAACAATTAATGGATCACGAAAGACTTAGGAGGCCATCCCTTCTTGGCCTTTTAGCTAATATCATGTATTAAAGACTGAAACTCACTTCTTTTGTGACAATATTGGAGGCAGGGAGACATACTCTGGTTATCAAGTATCAAAGGGAAGCAACGCATTCCAGTACAAAAAAAGAAGTGTTTATTCCTCTGCTTCTGTTTGAAAGTTATATTTTGTTCATCAACAAAAATTGTGTCAAGTAGAAGTGAACTTGTGGAGAACTTTCAAACTATAATACAATCTAGCAAGTAAGAGAGCTAAGTGCTAATTACTGATTCGCAAAGCAGCTTTATACCATATTGAAAAGAAAAAAGTTAAATATGTTTATTAGAAAACATTCACATCTGAAGGGTGCACCAGAAATTAGCAAAGTGCTATTCTTTCGGCTTCAATCTCAAAGCATGTATACCATAACTAGCCTTGGGCCATTTTTGCCGTCACACACCTACTTTAAACAAGAGTTCTAGAATTACAAACAAATAAATGTTGAGTAAAGTTTTTCTGCAGCTCTTCTAGGATACGCTTGTCTTTTTTCTCTCTCTCCCTAGCTTCCAAAAGTAAAATAAATAAAACAAAACAGAGCTGCATTCATATCAGGGAATATACAGCCCCTGGAAATATTATTTAAGAGCTAAAAAAATGCAGTTGTGCAGTTTCTCTAAGCCTGCATAAACTAAAATCAGTCTTCAACCTGGCCTCCTTCCTCACTTGTTATCTGCATGATCACCTCAGAAAGTAAGCAGAATAGTCACAGGAAAACATTTACTTTAAGGCATACCATTGACATGGATGAAATTTAACCCAGAGATACAGCTAGTTTACAAAACCAGGTCAGCACCACTTATGCAAGCAGGGGAGTGTCTAAAGAAGTGGTTCCATCCAGCCAACTCTCCAGATGCCCATGGAAATGACTAGGCACTGGTTAGCAGGTAGAATTTATAATGTGGGGGGAAAAAAAGCCTTCAAAAATATCAGTGTTCTTTCTAACAAAGAATAGAGAACAAACTGACAAACAACTAAGAAATATTTTTATCATGTGTCAGTTCAGCAATTAAAAATTAGCATGCGTTTATCATTCTGCAAACCAAAAAAAACGGTTATTCAGGAACTCTTTATGTCAATCTCTCAATCGGAAATCAAGGCTAGCTTATTTTTGTTTTAACGTTTGTATTCAATCTTTGAAAGTCAAAGTAATCCAAAAGAGTCCAAGGGCAGAATTCTGCTTGAAAGCTATTTGAGGACACAAAAATGTCAGAGCAAAAGTTAAATAAAAAAAGAGTGGGAACACATTATGCCTCACATCATATTCTTTTAGCAAAAATAAAATTTAAAAACTATGCTAAGCAAGAAAATAAAGATAAGCAACTTGATTGGAATTTTAGCTACACAGCAGATTATTTATATAAGCAACCTAACTATACTGATAATCACATACCACTAAGGAAAAGAATGGATAATCTTCAACCTCAGCCAAACTGTTTTCCAAATTCCTTTTTATTCCCCAATCAAAACAAAATACATGGATCACAATTAACTTTAATCCCATGAATAGTTTAAAATGTGTGAGTGCGAGCATGTATATATTCTACACACACTGTCAATAAATAAACCCTGAAAACACTTTCCTTATTTTTTGGGGGGGGCGGGTAACATTTTAACATTAATCTGTGTGACCAGGCCCCCCCCTC